>NW_027514221.1:0-88631 GCF_048772815.1 Callospermophilus lateralis
GGCTACCAAATTTTTGTCTTCTAGGTTGAAGGCTTCGTCTACAGTAAGCTGTTTGTATATTTAGGTTTCTCTCTGTTCTCTCCTATATAGATAGATGAATTTGAAACGCTAAATCCAACATGGTTTGTAGTAGCTCTTGAACTTGACTAAATAAAGAAGTTCTCAGATTTTTTTTCTATGTTTGTTTCCTCTTCAAGTAGCCCTATGCACAGACTGTGGAAAAGCACTTTCATGAGAGGGGTTCCCAAGCTTCTAAGAAATAACGAGTTTCCGAATTACAGCAAATATTTTTTCACCCAATTTTGATAATACTGGGTGGTCATGATCAGTACACAAATCCCACTGGGCTCACCAATTCTGTTCTTCTAGGTTGAGAGCGTTCTCTACAGTAGCAGTTTTTATATTTAGGTTTCCCTCTGTTCTCTCCTTTATAGATAGATGAATTTGGAACTCTAAATCCAACATGGTTGTAGTAGCTCTTTGAAACTTGACAAACAAAGGAGTTCTCAGTTTTGTCTCTATGGTTTGTCTCCTCTTAAAGTAGCCCTAGGCACAGACTGTGGGAAAGCACTTTCATGAGATGGGTTGCCAAGCTTCTAAGAAATAACGAGTTTCCGAAATACCAGCAAATATTTTTTCACACAATCTTGTTGATACTTTGTGGTAATGATCAGTACACAAATCCCACTTGGCTCACCAAATTTTGTTCTTCTAGGTTGAAGCGTTCGTCTACAGTAGCAGTTTTTATATTTAGGTTTCACTCTGTTCTCTCATATATAGATAGATGAATTTGGAACTCTAAATCCAACATGGTTTTGTAGTAGCTCTTTGAAAACTTGACAAAATAAAGGAGTTCTCAGTTTTGTCCTTTATGGATTGTTTCCTCTTCAAGTAGCCCTACGCAGAGACTGTGGAAAGTACTTTCATTGAGATGGGTTGCCAAGCTTCTGAGAAATAACGCGTTTCCGAAATACCAGCAAATATTTTTTCACCCAATCTTGATGATACTTGGTGGTAATGACCAGTACACAAATCCCCTTGGCTCACCAAATTTTGTTCTTCTAGGTTGAAGCGTTCGTCTACAGTAGCAGTTTTTAATTTAGGGTTTCACTCTGTTCTCTCATATATAGATAGATGAATTTGGAACTCTAAATCCAACATTGTTTGTAGTAGCTCTTTGAAACTTGACAATATAAAGGAGTTCTCAATTTTGTCTCTATGGTTTGTTTCCTCTTCAAGTAGCCCTAGGCACAGACTGTGTAAAAAGCACTTTCATTGAGATGTGTTGCCAAGCTTCTAAGAAATAACAGTTTCCGAAATACCAGCAAAATTTTTTCCAAAATCTTGTTGATACGTGGTGGTAATGATCGTACACAAATCCCACTTGGCTCACCAAATTTTGTTCTTCTAGGTGATGCGTTCGTCTACAGTAGCAGTTTTTATATTTAGGTTTTCTCTTGTCTCTCCTATATAGATAGATGAATTTGGAACTCTAAATCCAACATGGTTTGTAGTAGCTCTTGAAACTTGACAAAATAAAGGAGGTCTCAGATTTGTCTCTATGGTTTCTTTCCTCTTCAAGTAGCCTAGGCACAGACTGTGAAAAGCACTTTTCATTGAGAGGGGTGCCAAGTTTCTAAGAAATAACGAGTTTCCGAAATACCAGCAAATATTTTTTCACACAATCGTGTTGATACTTGGTGGTAATGATCACTATACAAATCCCACTTGGCTCACCAAATTTTTGTCTTCTAGGTTGAAGCGTTCGTCTACAGTAGCAGTTTTTATATTTAGGTTTCTCTCTGTTCTCTCCTATATAGATAGATGAATTTGAAACTCTAATCCAACATTGTTTGTAGTAGCTCTTTGAAACTTGACAAAATAAAGAAGTTCTCTGATTTTTTCTATGGTTTTGTTTCCTCTTCAGTAGCCCTATGCACAGACTGTGGAAAAGCACTTTCATTGAGAGGGTTTCCCAAGCTTCTAAGAAATAACGAGTTTCCGAATTACCAGCAAATATTTTTTCACCCAATTTTGATAATACTGGGTGGTCATGATCAGTACACAATCCCACTTGGCTCACCAAATTCTGTTCTTCTAGGTTGAAGCGTTCTTCTACAGTAGCAGTTTTTATATTTAGGTTTCCCTCTGTTCTCTCCTATATAGATAGATGAATTTGGAACTCTAAATCCAACATGGTTTGTAGTAGCTCTTTGAAACTTGACAAACAAAGGAGTTCTCAGTTTTGTCTCTATGGTTTGTTTCCTCTTAAAGTAGCCCTAGGCACAGACTGTGAAAGCACTTTCATGAGATGGGTTGCCAAGCTTCTAAGAAATAACGAGTTTCCGAAATACCAGCAAATATTTTTTCACACAATCTTGTTGAGACTTGGTGGTAATGATCAGTACACAAATCCCACTTGGCTCACCAAATTTGTTCTTCTAGGTTGAAGCGTTCGTCTACAGTAGCAGTTTTTATATTTAGGTTTCACTCTGTTCTCTCATATATAGATAGATGAATTTGGAACTCTAAATCCAACATGGTTTGTAGTAGCTCTTTGAAACTTGACAAAATAAAGGAGTTCTCAGTTTTGTCTTTATGGATTGTTTCCTCTTCAAGTAGCCCTACGCAGAGACTGTGAAAGTACTTTCATTGAGATGGGTTGCCAAGCTTCTAAGAAATAACGCGTTTCCGAAATACCAGCAAATATTTTTTCACACAATCTTGTTGATACTTGGTGGTAATGATCAGTACACAAATCCCACTTGCTCACCAAATTTAGTTCTTCTAGGTTGAAGCGTTCGTGTACAGTAGGAGTTTTATATTTAGGTTTCCCTCTTTGTCTCCTATATAGATAGATGAATTTGGAACTCTAAATCCAACATGGTTTGTAGTAGCTCTTTGAAAATTGACAAAATAAAGGAGTTCTCAGATTTGTCTCTATGGTTTGTTTCCTCTTCAGGTAGCCCTAGGCACAGACTTGGAAAAGCACTTTCATTGAGAGGGGTTGCCAAGCTTCTAAGAAAAACGAGTTTCCGAAATACCAGCGAAATATTTTTTCACCCAATCTTGATGATACTTGTTGCTAATGATCAGTACACAAATCCCACTTGGCTCACCAAATTTTGTTCTTCTAGGTTGAAGCGTTCGTCTACAGTAGCAGTTTTTATATTTAGGGTTCCCTCTGTTCTCTCCTCTATAGAAAGATGAATTTGGAACTCTAAATCCAACATGGTTTGTAGTAGCTCTTTGAAACTTGACAAAATAAAGGAGTTCTCAGTTTTGTCGCTATGTTTTGTTTCCTCTTCAAGTAGCCCCAGGCACAGACTGTGGAAAAGCACTTTCATTGAGAGGGGTTCCCAAGCTTCTAAGAAATAACGAGTTTCCGAAATACCAGCAAATATTTTTTCACACAATCTTGTTGATACTTAGTGGTAATGATCAGTACACAAATCCCTCTTTGCTCACCAAATTTTGTTCTTCTAGGTTGAAGCGTTCGTCTACAGTAGCAGTTTTTATATTTAGGTTTCACTCTGTTCTCTCATATATAGATAGATGAATTTGGAACTCTAAATCCAACATGGTTTGTAGTAGCTCTTTGAAACTTGACAAAATAAAGGAGTTCTCAGTTTTGTCTTTATGGATTGTTTCCTCTTCAAGTAGCCCTACGCAGAGACTGTGGAAAGTACTTTCATTGAGATGGGTTGCCAAGCTTCTAAGAAATAACGCGTTTCCGAAATACCAGCAAATATTTTTTCACACAATCTTGTTGATACTTGGTGGTAATGATCAGTACACAAATCCCACTTGGCTCACCAAGTTTAGTTCTTCTAGGTTGAAGCGTTCGTGTACAGTAGGAGTTTTTATATTTAGGTTTCCCTCTGTTGTCTCCTTATATAGATAGATGAATTTGGAACTCTAAATCCAACATGGTTTGTAGTAGCTCTTTGAAAATTGACAAAATAAAGGAGTTCTCAGATTTGTCTCTATGGTTTGTTTCCTCTTCAGGTAGCCCTAGGCACAGACTGTGGAAAAGCACTTTCATTGAGAGGGGTTGCCAAGCTTCTAAGAAATAACGAGTTTCCGAAATACCAGCGAATATTTTTTCACCCAATCTTGATGATACTTGTTGCTAATGATCAGTACACAAATCCCACTTGGCTCACCAAATTTTGTTCTTCTAGGTTGAAGCGTTCGTCTACAGTAGCAGTTTTATATTTAGGGTTCCCTCTGTTCTCTCCTCTATAGAAAGATGAATTTGGAACTCTAAATCCAACATGGTTTGTAGTAGCTCTTTGAACTTGACAAAATAAAGGAGTTCTCAGTTTTGTCGCTATGTTTTGTTTCCTCTTCAAGTAGCCCCAGGCACAGACTGTGGAAAAGCACTTTCATTGAGAGGGGTTCCCAAGCTTCTAAGAAATAACGAGTTTCCGAAATACCAGCAAATATTTTTTCACACAATCTTGTTGATACTTAGTGGTAATGATCAGTACACAAATCCCTCTTTGCTCACCAAATTTTGTTCTTCTAGGTTGAAGCGTTCGTCTACAGTAGCAGTTTTTATATTTAGGTTTCACTCTGTTCTCTCATATATAGATAGATGAATTTGGAACTCTAAATCCAACATGGTTTGTAGTAGCTCTTTGAAACTTGACAAAATAAAGGAGTTCTCAGTTTTGTCTTTATGGATTGTTTCCTCTTCAAGTAGCCCTACGCAGAGACTGTGGAAAGTACTTTCATTGAGATGGGTTGCCAAGCTTCTAAGAAATAACGCGTTTCCGAAATACCAGCAAATATTTTTTCACACAATCTTGTTGATACTTGGTGGTAATGATCAGTACACAAATCCCACTTGGCTCACCAAGTTTAGTTCTTCTAGGTTGAAGCGTTCGTGTACAGTAGGAGTTTTTATATTTAGGTTTCCCTCTGTTGTCTCCTATATAGATAGATGAATTTGGAACTCTAAATCCAACATGGTTTGTAGTAGCTCTTTGAAAATTGACAAAATAAAGGAGTTCTCAGATTTGTCTCTATGTTTGTTTCCTCTTCAGGTAGCCCTAGGCACAGACTGTGGAAAAGCACTTTCATTGAGAGGGGTTGCCAAGCTTCTAAGAAATAACGAGTTTCCGAAATACCAGCGAATATTTTTTCACCCAATCTTGATGATACTTGTTGCTAATGATCAGTACACAAATCCCACTTGGCTCACCAAATTTTGTTCTTCTAGGTTGAAGCGTTCGTCTACAGTAGCAGTTTTTATATTTAGGGTTCCCTCTGTTCTCTCCTCTATAGAAAGATGAATTTGGAACTCTAAATCCAACATGGTTTGTAGTAGCTCTTTGAAACTTGACAAAATAAAGGAGTTCTCAGTTTTGTCGCTATGTTTTGTTTCCTCTTCAAGTAGCCCCAGGCACAGACTGTGGAAAAGCACTTTCATTGAGAGGGGTTCCCAAGCTTCTAAGAAATAACGAGTTTCCGAAATACCAGCAAATATTTTTTCACACAATCTTGTTGATACTTAGTGGTAATGATCAGTACACAAATCCCTCTTTGCTCACCAAATTTTGTTCTTCTAGGTTGAAGCGTTCGTCTACAGTAGCAGTTTTTATATTTAGGTTTCACTCTGTTCTCTCATATATAGATAGATGAATTTGGAACTCTAAATCCAACATGGTTTGTAGTAGCTCTTTGAAACTTGACAAAATAAAGGAGTTCTCAGTTTTGTCTTTATGGATTGTTTCCTCTTCAAGTAGCCCTACGCAGAGACTGTGGAAAGTACTTTCATTGAGATGGGTTGCCAAGCTTCTAAGAAATAACGCGTTTCCGAAATACCAGCAAATATTTTTTCACACAATCTTGTTGATACTTGGTGGTAATGATCAGTACACAAATCCCACTTGGCTCACCAAGTTTAGTTCTTCTAGGTTGAAGCGTTCGTGTACAGTAGGAGTTTTTATATTTAGGTTTCCCTCTGTTGTCTCCTATATAGATAGATGAATTTGGAACTCTAAATCCAACATGGTTTGTAGTAGCTCTTTGAAAATTGACAAAATAAAGGAGTTCTCAGATTTGTCTCTATGGTTTGTTTCCTCTTCAGGTAGCCCTAGGCACAGACTGTGGAAAAGCACTTTCATTGAGAGGGGTTGCCAAGCTTCTAAGAAATAACGAGTTTCCGAAATACCAGCGAATATTTTTTCACCCAATCTTGATGATACTTGTTGCTAATGATCAGTACACAAATCCCACTTGGCTCACCAAATTTTGTTCTTCTAGGTTGAAGCGTTCGTCTACAGTAGCAGTTTTTATATTTAGGGTTCCCTCTGTTCTCTCCTCTATAGAAAGATGAATTTGGAACTCTAAATCCAACATGGTTTGTAGTAGCTCTTTGAAACTTGACAAAATAAAGGAGTTCTCAGTTTTGTCGCTATGTTTTGTTTCCTCTTCAAGTAGCCCCAGGCACAGACTGTGGAAAAGCACTTTCATTGAGAGGGGTTCCCAAGCTTCTAAGAAATAACGAGTTTCCGAAATACCAGCAAATATTTTTTCACCCAATCTTGATGATACTTGTTGGTAATGATCAGTACACAAATCCCACTTGGCTCACCAAATTTTGTTCTTCTAGGTTGAAGCGTTCGTCTACAGTAGCAGTTTTTATATTTAGGTTTTCCTCTGTTCTCTCCTATATGGATAGATGAATTTGGAACTTTAAATCCAACATGGTTTGTAGTAGCTCTTTGAAACTTGACAAAATAAAGAAGTTCTCAGTTTTCACTCTATGGATTGTTTCCTCTTCAAGTAGCCCTATCACAGACTTTGGAAAGCACTTTCATTGAGATGGGTTGCCAAGCTTCTAAGAAATAACGAGTTTCCGAAATACCAGCAAATATTTTTTCACCCAATCTTGATGATACTTGGTGGAAATGATCAGTACACAAATCCCACTTGGCTCACCAAATTCTGTTCTTCTAGGTTGAAGCGTTCTTCTACAGTAGCAGTTTTTATATTTAGGTTTCCCTCTGTTCTCTCCTATATAGATAGATGAATTTGGAACTCTAAATCCAACATGGTTTGTAGTAGCTCTTTGAAACTTGACAATATAAAGGAGTTCTCACTTTTGTCTCTATGGTTTGTTTCCTCTTCAAGTAGCCCTAGGCACAGACTGTGGAAAAGCACTTTCATTGAGATGTGTTGCCAAGCTTCTAAGAAATAACGAGTTTCCGAAATACCAGCAAATATTTTTTCACAAATCTTGTTGATACGTGGTGGTAATGATCAGTACACAAATCCCACTTGGCTCACCAAATTTTGTTCTTCTAGGTTGAAGCGTTCGTCTACAGTAACAGTTTTTATATTTAGGTTTCTCTCTGTTCTCTCCTATATAGATAGATGAATTTGGAACTCTAAATCCAACATGGTTTGTAGTAGCTCTTTGAATCTTGACAAAATAAAGGAGGTCTCAGATTTGTCTCTATGGTTTGTTTCCTCTTCAAGTAGCCCTAGGCACAGACTGTGGAAAAGCACTTTCATTGAGAGGGGTTGCCAAGCTTCTAAGAAATAACGAGTTTCCGAAATACCAGCAAATATTTTTTCACACAATCTTGTTGATACTTGGTGGTAATGATCACTATACAAATCCCACTTGGCTAACCAAATTTTTGTCTTCTAGGTTGAAGCGTTCGTCTACAGTAGCAGTTTTTATATTTAGGTTTCTCTCTGTTCTCTCCTATATAGATAGATGAATTTGAAACTCTAAATCCAACATGGTTTGTAGTAGCTCTTTGAAACTTGACAAAATAAAGAAGTTCTCAGATTTTTTTCTATGGTTTGTTTCCTCTTCAAGTAGCCCTATGCACAGACTGTGGAAAAGCACTTTCATTGAGAGGGGTTCCCAAGCTTCTAAGAAATAACGAGTTTCCGAATTACCAGCAAATATTTTTTCACCCAATCTTGATGATACTTGGTGGTAATGACCAGTACACAAATCCCACTTGGCTCACCAAATTTTGTTCTTCTAGGTTGAAGCGTTCGTCTACAGTAGCAGTTTTTATATTTAGGTTTCACTCTGTTCTCTCATATATAGATAGATGAATTTGGAACTCTAAATCCAACATGGTTTGTAGTAGCTCTTTGAAACTTGACAATATAAAGGAGTTCTCAATTTTGTCTCTATGGTTTGTTTCCTCTTCAAGTAGCCCTAGGCACAGACTGTGTAAAAGCACTTTCATTGAGATGTGTTGCCAAGCTTCTAAGAAATAACGAGTTTCCGAAATACCAGCAAATATTTTTTCACAAATCTTGTTGATACGTGGTGGTAATGATCAGTACACAAATCCCACTTGGCTCACCAAATTTTGTTCTTCTAGGTTGAAGCGTTCGTCTACAGTAGCAGTTTTTATATTTAGGTTTCTCTCTGTTCTCTCCTATATAGATAGATGAATTTGGAACTCTAAATCCAACATGGTTTGTAGTAGCTCTTTGAAACTTGACAAAATAAAGGAGGTCTCAGATTTGTCTCTATGGTTTCTTTCCTCTTCAAGTAGCCCTAGGCACAGACTGTGGAAAAGCACTTTCATTGAGAGGGGTTGCCAAGTTTCTAAGAAATAACGAGTTTCCGAAATACCAGCAAATATTTTTTCACACAATCGTGTTGATACTTGGTGGTAATGATCACTATACAAATCCCACTTTGCTCACCAAATTTTTGTCTTCTAGGTTGAAGCGTTCGTCTACAGTAGCAGTTTTTATATTTAGGTTTCTCTCTGTTCTCTCCTATATAGATAGATGAATTTGAAACTCTAAATCCAACATTGTTTGTAGTAGCTCTTTGAAACTTGACAAAATAAAGAAGTTCTCTGATTTTTTTCTATGGTTTGTTTCCTCTTCAAGTAGCCCTATGCACAGACTGTGGAAAAGCACTTTCATTGAGAGGGGTTCCCAAGCTTCTAAGAAATAACGAGTTTCCGAATTACCAGCAAATATTTTTTCACCCAATTTTGATAATACTGGGTGGTCATGATCAGTACACAAATCCCACTTGGCTCACCAAATTCTGTTCTTCTAGGTTGAAGCGTTCTTCTACAGTAGCAGTTTTTATATTTAGGTTTCCCTCTGTTCTCTCCTATATAGATAGATGAATTTGGAACTCTAAATCCAACATGGTTTGTAGTAGCTCTTTGAAACTTGACAAACAAAGGAGTTCTCAGTTTTGTCTCTATGGTTTGTTTCCTCTTAAAGTAGCCCTAGGCACAGACTGTGGAAAGCACTTTCATTGAGATGGGTTGCCAAGCTTCTAAGAAATAACGAGTTTCCGAAATACCAGCAAATATTTTTTCACACAATCTTGTTGATACTTGGTGGTAATGATCAGTACACAAATCCCACTTGGCTCACCAAATTTTGTTCTTCTAGGTTGAAGCGTTCGTCTACAGTAGCAGTTTTTATATTTAGGTTTCACTCTGTTCTCTCATATATAGATAGATGAATTTGGAACTCTAAATCCAACATGGTTTGTAGTAGCTCTTTGAAACTTGACAAAATAAAGGAGTTCTCAGTTTTGTCTTTATGGATTGTTTCCTCTTCAAGTAGCCCTACGCAGAGACTGTGGAAAGTACTTTCATTGAGATGGGTTGCCAAGCTTCTAAGAAATAACGCGTTTCCGAAATACCAGCAAATATTTTTTCACACAATCTTGTTGATACTTGGTGGTAATGATCAGTACACAAATCCCACTTGGCTCACCAAATTTAGTTCTTCTAGGTTGAAGCGTTCGTGTACAGTAGGAGTTTTTATATTTAGGTTTCCCTCTGTTGTCTCCTATATAGATAGATGAATTTGGAACTCTAAATCCAACATGGTTTGTAGTAGCTCTTTGAAAATTGACAAAATAAAGGAGTTCTCAGATTTGTCTCTATGGTTTGTTTCCTCTTCAGGTAGCCCTAGGCACAGACTGTGGAAAAGCACTTTCATTGAGAGGGGTTGCCAAGCTTCTAAGAAATAACGAGTTTCCGAAATACCAGCGAATATTTTTTCACCCAATCTTGATGATACTTGTTGCTAATGATCAGTACACAAATCCCACTTGGCTCACCAAATTTTGTTCTTCTAGGTTGAAGCGTTCGTCTACAGTAGCAGTTTTTATATTTAGGGTTCCCTCTGTTCTCTCCTCTATAGAAAGATGAATTTGGAACTCTAAATCCAACATGGTTTGTAGTAGCTCTTTGAAACTTGACAAAATAAAGGAGTTCTCAGTTTTGTCGCTATGTTTTGTTTCCTCTTCAAGTAGCCCCAGGCACAGACTGTGGAAAAGCACTTTCATTGAGAGGGGTTCCCAAGCTTCTAAGAAATAACGAGTTTCCGAAATACCAGCAAATATTTTTTCACACAATCTTGTTGATACTTAGTGGTAATGATCAGTACACAAATCCCTCTTTGCTCACCAAATTTTGTTCTTCTAGGTTGAAGCGTTCGTCTACAGTAGCAGTTTTTATATTTAGGTTTCACTCTGTTCTCTCATATATAGATAGATGAATTTGGAACTCTAAATCCAACATGGTTTGTAGTAGCTCTTTGAAACTTGACAAAATAAAGGAGTTCTCAGTTTTGTCTTTATGGATTGTTTCCTCTTCAAGTAGCCCTACGCAGAGACTGTGGAAAGTACTTTCATTGAGATGGGTTGCCAAGCTTCTAAGAAATAACGCGTTTCCGAAATACCAGCAAATATTTTTTCACACAATCTTGTTGATACTTGGTGGTAATGATCAGTACACAAATCCCACTTGGCTCACCAAGTTTAGTTCTTCTAGGTTGAAGCGTTCGTGTACAGTAGGAGTTTTTATATTTAGGTTTCCCTCTGTTGTCTCCTATATAGATAGATGAATTTGGAACTCTAAATCCAACATGGTTTGTAGTAGCTCTTTGAAAATTGACAAAATAAAGGAGTTCTCAGATTTGTCTCTATGGTTTGTTTCCTCTTCAGGTAGCCCTAGGCACAGACTGTGGAAAAGCACTTTCATTGAGAGGGGTTGCCAAGCTTCTAAGAAATAACGAGTTTCCGAAATACCAGCGAATATTTTTTCACCCAATCTTGATGATACTTGTTGCTAATGATCAGTACACAAATCCCACTTGGCTCACCAAATTTTGTTCTTCTAGGTTGAAGCGTTCGTCTACAGTAGCAGTTTTTATATTTAGGGTTCCCTCTGTTCTCTCCTCTATAGAAAGATGAATTTGGAACTCTAAATCCAACATGGTTTGTAGTAGCTCTTTGAAACTTGACAAAATAAAGGAGTTCTCAGTTTTGTCGCTATGTTTTGTTTCCTCTTCAAGTAGCCCCAGGCACAGACTGTGGAAAAGCACTTTCATTGAGAGGGGTTCCCAAGCTTCTAAGAAATAACGAGTTTCCGAAATACCAGCAAATATTTTTTCACCCAATCTTGATGATACTTGTTGGTAATGATCAGTACACAAATCCCACTTGGCTCACCAAATTTTGTTCTTCTAGGTTGAAGCGTTCGTCTACAGTAGCAGTTTTTATATTTAGGTTTTCCTCTGTTCTCTCCTATATGGATAGATGAATTTGGAACTTTAAATCCAACATGGTTTGTAGTAGCTCTTTGAAACTTGACAAAATAAAGCAGTTCTCAGTTTTCACTCTATGGATTGTTTCCTCTTCAAGTAGCCCTATCACAGACTTTGGAAAGCACTTTCATTGAGATGGGTTGCCAAGCTTCTAAGAAATAACGAGTTTCCGAAATACCAGCAAATATTTTTTCACCCAATCTTGATGATACTTGGTGGAAATGATCAGTACACAAATCCCACTTGGCTCACCAAATTCTGTTCTTCTAGGTTGAAGCGTTCTTCTACAGTAGCAGTTTTTATATTTAGGTTTCCCTCTGTTCTCTCCTATATAGATAGATGAATTTGGAACTCTAAATCCAACATGGTTTGTAGTAGCTCTTTGAAACTTGACAATATAAAGGAGTTCTCACTTTTGTCTCTATGGTTTGTTTCCTCTTCAAGTAGCCCTAGGCACAGACTGTGGAAAAGCACTTTCATTGAGATGTGTTGCCAAGCTTCTAAGAAATAACGAGTTTCCGAAATACCAGCAAATATTTTTTCACAAATCTTGTTGATACGTGGTGGTAATGATCAGTACACAAATCCCACTTGGCTCACCAAATTTTGTTCTTCTAGGTTGAAGCGTTCGTCTACAGTAACAGTTTTTATATTTAGGTTTCTCTCTGTTCTCTCCTATATAGATAGATGAATTTGGAACTCTAAATCCAACATGGTTTGTAGTAGCTCTTTGAATCTTGACAAAATAAAGGAGGTCTCAGATTTGTCTCTATGGTTTGTTTCCTCTTCAAGTAGCCCTAGGCACAGACTGTGGAAAAGCACTTTCATTGAGAGGGGTTGCCAAGCTTCTAAGAAATAACGAGTTTCCGAAATACCAGCAAATATTTTTTCACACAATCTTGTTGATACTTGGTGGTAATGATCACTATACAAATCCCACTTGGCTAACCAAATTTTTGTCTTCTAGGTTGAAGCGTTCGTCTACAGTAGCAGTTTTTATATTTAGGTTTCTCTCTGTTCTCTCCTATATAGATAGATGAATTTGAAACTCTAAATCCAACATGGTTTGTAGTAGCTCTTTGAAACTTGACAAAATAAAGAAGTTCTCAGATTTTTTTCTATGGTTTGTTTCCTCTTCAAGTAGCCCTATGCACAGACTGTGGAAAAGCACTTTCATTGAGAGGGGTTCCCAAGCTTCTAAGAAATAACGAGTTTCCGAATTACCAGCAAATATTTTTTCACCCAATTTTGATAATACTGGGTGGTCATGATCAGTACACAAATCCCACTTGGCTCACCAAATTCTGTTCTTCTAGGTTGAAGCGTTCTTCTACAGTAGCAGTTTTTATATTTAGGTTTCCCTCTGTTCTCTCCTATATAGATAGATGAATTTGGAACTCTAAATCCAACATGGTTTGTAGTAGCTCTTTGAAACTTGACAAACAAAGGAGTTCTCAGTTTTGTCTCTATGGTTTGTCTCCTCTTAAAGTAGCCCTAGGCACAGACTGTGGAAAGCACTTTCATTGAGATGGGTTGCCAAGCTTCTAAGAAATAACGAGTTTCCGAAATACCAGCAAATATTTTTTCACACAATCTTGTTGATACTTGGTGGTAATGATCAGTACACAAATCCCACTTGGCTCACCAAATTTTGTTCTTCTAGGTTGAAGCGTTCGTCTACAGTAGCAGTTTTTATATTTAGGTTTCACTCTGTTCTCTCATATATAGATAGATGAATTTGGAACTCTAAATCCAACATGGTTTGTAGTAGCTCTTTGAAACTTGACAAAATAAAGGAGTTCTCAGTTTTGTCTTTATGGATTGTTTCCTCTTCAAGTAGCCCTACGCAGAGACTGTGGAAAGTACTTTCATTGAGATGGGTTGCCAAGCTTCTGAGAAATAACGCGTTTCCGAAATACCAGCAAATATTTTTTCCCCCAATCTTGATGATACTTGGTGGTAATGATCAGTACACAAATCCCACTTGGCTCACCAAATTTTGTTCTTCTAGGTTGAAGCGTTCGTCTACAGTAGCAGTTTTTATATTTAGGTTTCACTCTGTTCTCTCATATATAGATAGATGAATTTGGAACTCTAAATCCAACATGGTTTGTAGTAGCTCTTTGAAACTTGACAATATAAAGGAGTTCTCAATTTTGTCTCTATGGTTTGTTTCCTCTTCAAGTAGCCCTAGGCACAGACTGTGTAAAAGCACTTTCATTGAGATGTGTTGCCAAGCTTCTAAGAAATAACGAGTTTCCGAAATACCAGCAAATATTTTTTCACAAATCTTGTTGATACGTGGTGGTAATGATCAGTACACAAATCCCACTTGGCTCACCAAATTTTGTTCTTCTAGGTTGAAGCGTTCGTCTACAGTAGCAGTTTTTATATTTAGGTTTCTCTCTGTTCTCTCCTATATAGATAGATGAATTTGGAACTCTAAATCCAACATGGTTTGTAGTAGCTCTTTGAAACTTGACAAAATAAAGGAGGTCTCAGATTTGTCTCTATGGTTTCTTTCCTCTTCAAGTAGCCCTAGGCACAGACTGTGGAAAAGCACTTTCATTGAGAGGGGTTGCCAAGTTTCTAAGAAATAACGAGTTTCCGAAATACCAGCAAATATTTTTTCACACAATCGTGTTGATACTTGGTGGTAATGATCACTATACAAATCCCACTTGGCTCACCAAATTTTTGTCTTCTAGGTTGAAGCGTTCGTCTACAGTAGCAGTTTTTATATTTAGGTTTCTCTCTGTTCTCTCCTATATAGATAGATGAATTTGAAACTCTAAATCCAACATTGTTTGTAGTAGCTCTTTGAAACTTGACAAAATAAAGAAGTTCTCTGATTTTTTTCTATGGTTTGTTTCCTCTTCAAGTAGCCCTATGCACAGACTGTGGAAAAGCACTTTCATTGAGAGGGGTTCCCAAGCTTCTAAGAAATAACGAGTTTCCGAATTACCAGCAAATATTTTTTCACCCAATTTTGATAATACTGGGTGGTCATGATCAGTACACAAATCCCACTTGGCTCACCAAATTCTGTTCTTCTAGGTTGAAGCGTTCTTCTACAGTAGCAGTTTTTATATTTAGGTTTCCCTCTGTTCTCTCCTATATAGATAGATGAATTTGGAACTCTAAATCCAACATGGTTTGTAGTAGCTCTTTGAAACTTGACAAACAAAGGAGTTCTCAGTTTTGTCTCTATGGTTTGTTTCCTCTTAAAGTAGCCCTAGGCACAGACTGTGGAAAGCACTTTCATTGAGATGGGTTGCCAAGCTTCTAAGAAATAACGAGTTTCCGAAATACCAGCAAATATTTTTTCACACAATCTTGTTGATACTTGGTGGTAATGATCAGTACACAAATCCCACTTGGCTCACCAAATTTTGTTCTTCTAGGTTGAAGCGTTCGTCTACAGTAGCAGTTTTTATATTTAGGTTTCACTCTGTTCTCTATATATAGATAGATGAATTTGGAACTCTAAATCCAACATGGTTTGTAGTAGCTCTTTGAAACTTGACAAAATAAAGGAGTTCTCAGTTTTGTCTTTATGGATTGTTTCCTCTTCAAGTAGCCCTACGCAGAGACTGTGGAAAGTACTTTCATTGAGATGGGTTGCCAAGCTTCTAAGAAATAACGCGTTTCCGAAATACCAGCAAATATTTTTTCACACAATCTTGTTGATACTTGGTGGTAATGATCAGTACACAAATCCCACTTGGCTCACCAAATTTAGTTCTTCTAGGTTGAAGCGTTCGTGTACAGTAGGAGTTTTTATATTTAGGTTTCCCTCTGTTGTCTCCTATATAGATAGATGAATTTGGAACTCTAAATCCAACATGGTTTGTAGTAGCTCTTTGAAAATTGACAAAATAAAGGAGTTCTCAGATTTGTCTCTATGGTTTGTTTCCTCTTCAGGTAGCCCTAGGCACAGACTGTGGAAAAGCACTTTCATTGAGAGGGGTTGCCAAGCTTCTAAGAAATAACGAGTTTCCGAAATACCAGCGAATATTTTTTCACCCAATCTTGATGATACTTGTTGCTAATGATCAGTACACAAATCCCACTTGGCTCACCAAATTTTGTTCTTCTAGGTTGAAGCGTTCGTCTACAGTAGCAGTTTTTTATATTTAGGGTTCCCTCTGTTCTCTCCTCTATAGAAAGATGAATTTGGAACTCTAAATCCAACATGGTTTGTAGTAGCTCTTTGAAACTTGACAAAATAAAGGAGTTCTCAGTTTTGTCGCTATGTTTTGTTTCCTCTTCAAGTAGCCCCAGGCACAGACTGTGGAAAAGCACTTTCATTGAGAGGGGTTCCCAAGCTTCTAAGAAATAACGAGTTTCCGAAATACCAGCAAATATTTTTTCACACAATCTTGTTGATACTTAGTGGTAATGATCAGTACACAAATCCCTCTTTGCTCACCAAATTTTGTTCTTCTAGGTTGAAGCGTTCGTCTACAGTAGCAGTTTTTATATTTAGGTTTCTCTCTGTTCTCTCCTATATAGATAGATGAATTTGGAACTCTAAATCCAACATGGTTTGTAGTAGCTCGTTGAAACTTGACAAAATAAAGGAGTTCTCAGTTTTGTCTCTATGGTTTGTTTCCTCTTAAAGAAGCCCTAGGCACAGACTGTGGAGAGCACTTTCATTGAGATGGGTTGCCAAGCTTCTAAGAAATAACGAGTTTCCGAAATACCAGCAAATATTTTTTCACCCAATCTTGATGATACGTGGTGGTCATGATCAGTACACAAATCCCACTTGGCTCACGAAATTTTGTTCTTCTAGGTTGAAGCGTTCGTCTACAGTAGCAGTTTTTGTATTTAGGTTTCACTCTGTTCTCTCATATATAGATAGATGAATTTGGAACTCTAAATCCAACATGGTTTGTAGTAGCTCTTTGAAACTTGACAAAATAAAGGAGTTCTCAGTTTTGTCTCTATGGATTGTTTCCTCTTCAAGTAGCCCTAGGCACAGACTGTGGAAAGTACTTTCATTGAGATGGGTTGCCAAGCTTCTAAGAAATAACGCGTTTCCGAAATACCAGCAAATATTTTTTCACACAGTCTTGTTGATACTTGGTGGTAATGATCAGTACACAAATCCCACTTGGCTCACCAAATTTAGTTCTTCTAGGTTGAAGCGTTCGTGTACAGTAGCACTTTTTATATTTAGGTTTCCCTCTGTTCTCTCCTATATAGATAGATGAATTTGGAACTCTAAATCCAACATGGTTTCTAGTAGCTCTTTGAAAATTGACAAAATAAAGGAGTTCCCAGATTTGTCTCTATGGTTTGTTTCCTCTTCAATTAGCCCTAGGCACAGTCTGTGGAAAAGCACTTTCATTGAAAGGGGTTGCCAAGCTTCTAAGAAATAATGAGTTTCCGAAATACCAGCGAATATTTTTTCACCCAATCTTGATGATACTTGTTGCTAATGATCAGTATACAAATCCCACTTGGCTCACCAAATTTTGTTCTTCTAGGTTGAAGTGTTCGTCTACAGTAGCAGTTTTTATAATTAGGGTTCCCTCTGTTCTCTCCTATATAGAAAGATGAATTTGGAACTCTAAATCCAACATGGTTTGTAGTAGCTCTTTGAAACTTGACAAAATAAAGGAGTTCTCAGTTTTGTCGCTATGGTTTGTTTCCTCTTCAAGTAGCCCCAGGCACACACTTTTGAAAAGCACTTTCATTGAGAGGGGTTCCCAAGCTTCTAAGAAATAACGAGTTTCCGAAATACCAGCAAATATTTTTTCACCCAATCTTGATGATACTTGGTGGTAATGATCAGTACACAAATCCCACTTGGCTCACCAAATTTTGTTCTTCTCGGTTGAAGCGTTCGTCTACAGTAGCAGTTTTTATCTTTAGGTTTCCCTCTGTTCTCTCCTATATAGATAGATAAATTTGGAACTCTAAATCCAACATGGTTTGTAGTAGCTCTTTGAAACTTGACAAAATAAAGGAGTTCTCAGTTTTGTCTCTATGGTTTGTATCCTCTTCAAGTAGCCCTAGGCACAGACTGTGGAAAAGCACTTTAATTGAGATGGGTTGCCAAGCTTCTAAGAAATAACGAGTTTCCGAAATACCAGCAAATATTTTTTCACACAATCTTGATGATACTTGGTGGTAATGATCAGTACACAAATCCCACTTGGCTCCCCACATTTTGTTCTTCTAGGTTGAAGCGTTCGTCTACAGTAGCAGTTTTTATATTTAGGTTTCCCTCTGTTCTCTCCCATATAAATAGATGAATTTGGAACTCTAAATCCAACATGGTTTGTAGTAGCTCTTTGAAACTTGACAAAATAAAGGAGTTCTCAGTTTTGTCTCTATGGTTTGTTTCCTCTTCAAGTAGCCCTAGGCACAGACTGTGGTAAAGCACTTTCATTGAGAGGGGTTGCCAAACTTCTAAGAAATTTCGAGTTTCCGAAATAGCAGCAAATATTTTTTCACCCAATCTTGATGATACTTGTTGCTAAAGATCAGTACACAAATATCACTTGGCTCACCAAATTTTGTTCTTCTTGGTTGAAGCGTTCGTCTACAGTAGCAGTTTTTATATTTAGGTTTCCCTCTGTTCTCTCCTATATAGAAAGATGAATTTGGAACTCTAAATCCAACATGGTTTTAGTAGCTCTTTGAAACTTGACAAAATAAAGGATTTCTCAGTTTTGTCGCTATGGTTTGTTTCCTCTTCAAGTAGCCCAGGCACAGAGTGTGGAAAAGCACTTTCATTGAGAGGGGTTCCCAAGCTTCTAAGAAATAACGAGTTTCCGAAATACCAGCAAATATTTTTTCACCCAATCTTGATGATACTTGGTGCTAATGGTCAGTACACAAATCCCACTTGGCTCACCAAATTTTGTTCTTCTAGGTTGAAGCGTTCGTCTACAGTAGCACTTTTTATATTTAGGTTTCACTCTGTTTTCTCATATATAGATAGATGAATTTGGAACTCTAAATCCAACATGGTTTGTAGTAGCTCTTTGAAACTTGACAAAATAAAGGAGTTCTCAGTTTTGTCTCTATGGATTGTTTCCTCTTCAAGTAGCCCTATGCACAGACTGTGGAAAGTACTTTCATTGAGATGGTTGCCAAGCTTCTAAGAAATAACGAGTTTCCGAAATACCAGCAAATATTTTTTCACACAATCTTGTTGATACTTGGTGGTAATGATCAGTACACAAATCCCACTTGGCTCACCAAATTTAGTTCTTCTAGGTTGAAGCGTTCGTGTACAGTAGCAGTTTATATATTTAGGTTTCCCTCGGTTGTCTCCTATATAGATAGATGAATTTGGAACTCTAAATCCAACATGGTTTCTAGTAGCTCTTTGAAAATTGACAAAATAAAGGAGTTCTCAGTTTTGTCGCTATGGTTTGTTTCCTCTTCAAGTAGCCCCAGGCACAGACTGTGGAAAAGCACTTTCATTGAGAGGGGTTCCCAAGCGTCTAAGAAATAACGAGTTTCCGAAATACCAGCAATATTTTTTCACCCAATCTTGATGATACTTGGTGGTAATGATCAGTACACAAATCCCACTTGGCTCACCAAATTTTGCTCATCTAGGTTGAAGCGTTCGTCTACTGTAGCAGTTTTTATATTTAGGTTTCACTCTGTTCTCTTATATATAGATAGATGAATTTGGAACTCTAAATCCAACATGGTTTGTAGTAGCTCTTTGAAAATTGACAAAATAAAGGAGTTCTCAGATTTGTCTCTATGGTTTGTTTCCTCTTCAGGTAGCCCTAGGCACAGACTGTGGAAAAGCACTTTCATTGAGAGGGGTTGCCAAGCTTCTAAGAAATAACGAGTTTCCGAAATACCAGCGAATATTTTTTCACCCAATCTTGATGATACTTGTTGCTAATGATCAGTACACAAATCCCACTTGGCTCACCAAATTTTGTTCTTCTAGGTTGAAGCGTTCGTCTACAGTAGCAGTTTTTATATTTAGGGTTCCCTCTGTTCTCTCCTCTATAGAAAGATGAATTTGGAACTCTAAATCCAACATGGTTTGTAGTAGCTCTTTGAAACTTGACAAAATAAAGGAGTTCTCTGTTTTGTCGCTATGTTTTGTTTCCTCTTCAAGTAGCCCCAGGCACAGACTGTGGAAAAGCACTTTCATTGAGAGGGGTTCCCAAGCTTCTAAGAAATAACGAGTTTCCGAAATACCAGCAAATATTTTTTCACACAATCTTGTTGATACTTAGTGGTAATGATCAGTACACAAATCCCTCTTTGCTCACCAAATTTTGTTCTTCTAGGTTGAAGCGTTCGTCTACAGTAGCAGTTTTTATATTTAGGTTTCTCTCTGTTCTCTCCTATATAGATAGATGAATTTGGAACTCTAAATCCAAAATGGTTTGTAGTAGCTCGTTGAAACTTGACAAAATAAAGGAGTTCTCAGTTTTGTCTCTATGGTTTGTTTCCTCTTAAAGAAGCCCTAGGCACAGACTGTGGAGAGCACTTTCATTGAGATGGGTTGCCAAGCTTCTAAGAAATAACGAGTTTCCGAAATACCAGCAAATATTTTTTCACCCAATCATGATGATACGTGGTGGTCATGATCAGTACACAAATCCCACTTGGCTCACGAAATTTTGTTCTTCTACGTTGAAGCGTTCGTCTACAGTAGCAGTTTTTATATTTAGGTTTCACTCTGTTCTCTCATATATAGATAGATGAATTTGGAACTCTAAATCCAACATGGTTTGTAGTAGCTCTTTGAAACTTGACAAAATAAAGGAGTTCTCAGTTTTGTCTCTATGGATTGTTTCCTCTTCAAGTAGCCCTAGGCACAGACTGTGGAAAGTACTTTCATTGAGATGGGTTGCCAAGCTTCTAAGAAATAACGCGTTTCCGAAATACCAGCAAATATTTTTTCACACAGTCTTGTTGATACTTGGTGGTAATGATCAGTACACAAATCCCACTTGGCTCACCAAATTTAGTTCTTCTAGGTTGAAGCGTTCGTGTACAGTAGCACTTTTTATATTTAGGTTTCCCTCTGTTCTCTCCTATATAGATAGATGAATTTGGAACTCTAAATCCAACATGGTTTGTAGTAGCTCTTTGAAAATTGACAAAATAAAGGAGTTCCCAGATTTGTCTCTATGGTTTGTTTCCTCTTCAATTAGCCCTAGGCACAGACTGTGGAAAAGCACTTTCATTGAAAGGGGTTGCCAAGCTTCTAAGAAATAACGAGTTTCCGAAATACCAGCGAATATTTTTTCACCCAATCTTGATGATACTTGTTGCTAATGATCAGTACACAAATCCCACTTGGCTCACCAAATTTTGTTCTTCTAGGTTGAAGTGTTCGTCTACAGTAGCAGTTTTTATAATTAGGGTTCCCTCTGTTCTCTCCTATATAGAAAGATGAATTTGGAACTCTAAATCCAACATGGTTTGTAGTAGCTCTTTGAAACTTGACAAAATAAAGGAGTTCTCAGTTTTGTCGCTATGGTTTGTTTCCTCTTCAAGTAGCCCCAGGCACACACTGTGGAAAAGCACTTTCAGTGAGAGGGGTTCCCAAGCTTCTAAGAAATAACGAGTTTCCGAAATACCAGCAAATATTTTTTCACCCAATCTTGATGATACTTGGTGGTAATGATCAGTACACAAATCCCACTTGGCTCACCAAATTTTGTTCTTCTCGGTTGAAGCGTTCGTCTACAGTAGCAGTTTTTATCTTTAGGTTTCCCTCTGTTCTCTCCTATATAGATAGATAAATTTGGAACTCTAAATCCAACATGGTGTGTAGTAGCTCTTTGAAACTTGACAAAATAAAGGAGTTCTCAGTTTTGTCTCTATGGTTTGTTTCCTCTTCAAGTAGCCCTAGGCACAGACTGTGGAAAAGCACTTTAATTGAGAAGGGTTGCCAAGCTTCTAAGAAATAACGAGTTTCCGAAATACCAGCAAATATTTTTTCACACAATCTTGATGATACTTGGTGGTAATGATCAGTACACAAATCCCACTTGGCTCCCCACATTTTGTTCTTCTAGGTTGAAGCGTTCGTCTACAGTAGCAGTTTTTATATTTAGGTTTCCCTCTGTTCTCTCCCATATAAATAGATGAATTTGGAACTCTAAATCCAACATGGTTTGTAGTAGCTCTTTGAAACTTGACAAAATAAAGGAGGTCTCAGTTTTGTCTCTATGGTTTGTTTCCTCTTCAAGTAGCCCTAGGCACAGACTGTGGTAAAGCACTTTCATTGAGAGGGGTTGCCAAACTTCTAAGAAATTTAGAGTTTCCGAAATAGCAGCAAATATTTTTTCACCCAATCTTGATGATACTTGTTGCTAAAGATCAGTACACAAATCTCACTTGGCTCACCAAATTTTGTTCTTCTTGGTTGAAGCGTTCGTCTACAGTAGCAGTTTTTATATTTAGGTTTCCCTCTGTTCTCTCCTATATAGAAAGATGAATTTGGAACTCTAAATCCAACATGGTTTGTAGTAGCTCTTTGAAACTTGACAAAATAAAGGATTTCTCAGTTTTGTCGCTATGGTTTGTTTCCTCTTCAAGTAGCCCAGGCACAGACTGTGGAAAAGCACTTTCATTGAGAGGGGTTCCCAAGCTTCTAAGAAATAACGAGTTTCCGAAATACCAGCAAATATTTTTTCACCCAATCTTGATGATACTTGGTGCTAATGGTCAGTACACAAATCCCACTTGGCTCACCAAATTTTGTTCTTCTAGGTTGAAGCGTTCGTCTACAGTAGCACTTTTTATATTTAGGTTTCACTCTGTTTTCTCATATATAGATAGATGAATTTGGAACTCTAAATCCAACATGGTTTGTAGTAGCTCTTTGAAACTTGACAAAATAAAGGAGTTCTCAGTTTTGTCTCTATGGATTGTTTCCTCTTCAAGTAGCCCTATGCACAGACTGTGGAAAGTACTTTCATTGAGATGGGTTGCCAAGCTTCTAAGAAATAACGAGTTTCCGAAATACCAGCAAATATTTTTTCACACAATCTTGTTGATACTTGGTGGTAATGATCAGTACACAAATCCCACTTGGCTCACCAAATTTAGTTCTTCTAGGTTGAAGCGTTCGTGTACAGTAGCAGTTTATATATTTAGGTTTCCCTCGGTTGTCTCCTATATAGATAGATGAATTTGGAACTCTAAATCCAACATGGTTTGTAGTAGCTCTTTGAAAATTGACAAAATAAAGGAGTTCTCAGTTTTGTCGCTATGGTTTGTTTCCTCTTCAAGTAGCCCCAGGCACAGACTGTGGAAAAGCACTTTCATTGAGAGGGGTTCCCAAGCGTCTAAGAAATAACGAGTTTCCGAAATACCAGCAAATATTTTTTCACCCAATCTTGATGATACTTGGTGGTAATGATCAGTACACAAATCCCACTTGGCTCACCAAATTTTGCTCATCTAGGTTGAAGCGTTCGTCTACTGTAGCAGTTTTTATATTTAGGTTACACTCTGTTCTCTCATATATAGATAGATGAATTTTTAACTCTAAATCCAACATGGTTTGTAGTAGCTCTTTGAAACTTGACAATATAAAGGAGTTCTCACTTTTGTCTCTATGGTTTGTTTCCTCTTCAAGTAGCCCTAGGCACAGACTGTGGAAAAGCACTTTCATTGAGAGGGGTTGCCAAGCTTCTAAGAAATAACAAGTTTTCGAAATACCAGCAAATATTTTTTCACCCAATCTTGATGATACTTGGTGGTAATGATCAGTACTCAAATCCCACTTGGCTCACCAAATTTTGTTCTTCTAGGTTGAAGCGTTCGTCTACAGTAGCAGTTTTTATATTTAGGTTTCCCTCTGTTCTCTCCTATATAGATAGATGAATTTGGAACTCTAAATCCAACATGGTTTATAGTAGCTCTTTGAAACTTGACAAAATAAAGGAATTCTCAGTTTTGTCTCTATGGTTTGTTTCCTCTTAAAGTAGCCCTAGGCACAGACTGTGGAAAGCACTTTCATTGAGATGGGTTGCCAAGCTTCTAAGAAATAACGCGTTTCCGAAATACCAGCAAATATTTTTTCACCCAATCTTGATGATACTTGGTGGTCATGATCAGTACACAAATCCCACTTGGCTCACCAAATTTTGTTCTTCTAGGTTGAAGCGTTCGTCTACAGTAGCAGTTTTTATATTTAGGTTTCACTCTGTTCTCTCCTATATAGATAGATGAATTTGGAACTCTAAATCCAACATGGTTTGTAGTAGCTCTTAGAAACTTGACCTAATAAAGGAGTTCTCAGTTTTGTCTCTATGGATTGTTTCCTCTTCAAGTAGCCCTAGGCACAGACTGTGGAAAGTACTTTCATTGAGATGGGTTGCCAAGCTTCTAAGAAATAACGCGTTTCCGAAATACCAGCAAATACTTTTTCACACAGTCTTGTTGATACTTGGTGGTAATGATCAGTACACAAATCCCACTTGGCTCACCAAATTTAGTTCTTCTAGGTTGAAGCGTTCGTGTACAGTAGCAGTTTTTATATTTACGTTTCCCTCTGTTCTCTCCTATATAGATAGATGAATTTGGAACTCTAAATCCAACATGGTTTGTAGTAGCTCTTTGAAAATTGACAAAATAAAGGAGTTCTCAGATTTGTCTCTATGGTTTGTTTCCTCTTCAAGTAGCCCTAGGCACAGACTGTGGAAAAGCACTTTCATTGAGTGGGGTTGCCAAGCTTCTAAGAAATAACGAGTTTCCGAAATACCAGCGAATATTTTTTCACCCAATCTTGATAATACTTGTTGCTAATGATCAGTACACAAATCCCACTTGGCTCACCAAATTTTGTTCTTCTAGGTTGAAGCGTTCGTCTACAGTAGCAGTATTTATATTTAGGTTTCACTCTGTTCTCTCATATATAGATAGATGAATTTGGAACTCTAAATCCAACATGGTTTGTAGTAGCTCTTTGAAACTTGACAATATAAAGGAGTTCTCACTTTTGTCTCTATGGTTTGTTTCCTCTTCAAGTAGCCCTAGGCACAGACTGTGGAAAAGCACTTTCATTGAGATGTGTTGCCAAGCTTCTAAGAAATAACGAGTTTCCAAAATACCAGCAAATATTTTTTCACACAATCTTGTTGATACTTGGTGGTAATGATCAGTACACAAATCCCACTTGGCTCACCAAATTTTGTTCTTCTAGTTTGAAGCGTTCGTCTACAGTAGCAGTTTTTATATTTAGGTTTCTCTCTGTTCTCTCCTATATAGATAGATGAATTTGGAACTCTAAATCCAACATGGTTTGTAGTAGCTCTTTGAAACTTGACAAAATAAAGGAGGTCTCAGATTTGTCTCTGTGGTTTGTTTCCTCTTCAAGTAGCCCTAGGCACAGACTGTGGAAAAGCACTTTCATTGAGAGGGGTTGCCAAGCTTCTAAGAAATAACAAGTTTCCGAAATACCAGCAAATATTTTTTCACCCAATCTTGATGATACTTGGTGGTAATGATCAGTACTCAAATCCCACTTGGCTCACCAAATTTTGTTCTTCTAGGTTGAAGCGTTCGTCTACAGTAGCAGTTTTTATATTTAGGTTTCCCTCTGTTCTCTCCTATATAGATAGATGAATTTGGAACTCTAAATCCAACATGGTTTGTAGTAGCTCTTTGAAACTTGACAAAATAAAGGAATTCTCAGTTTTGTCTCTATGGATTGTTTCCTCTTCAAGTAGCCCTAGGCACAGACTGTGGAAAGTACTTTCATTGAGATGGGTTGCCAAGCTTCTAAGAAATAACGCGTTTTCGAAATACCAGCAAATATTTTTTCACACAGTCTTGTTGATACTTGGTGGTAATGATCAGTACACAAATCCTACTTGGCTCACCAAATTTTGTTCTTCTAGGTTGAAGCGTTCGTCTACAGTAGCAGTTTTTATATTTAGGGTTCCCTCTGTTGTCTCCTATATAGAAAGATGAATTTGGAACTCTAAATCCAACATGGTTTGTAGTAGCTCTTTGAAACTTGACAAAATAAAGGAGTTCTCAGTTTCGTCGCTATGGTTTGTTTCCTCTTCAAGTAGCCCCAGGCACACACTGTGGAAAAGCACTTTCATTGAGAGGGGTTCCCAAGCTTCTAAGAAATAACGAGTTTCCGAAATACCCGCAAATATTTTTTCACCCAATCTTGATGATACTTGGTGGTAATGATCAGTACACAAATCCCACTTGGCTCACCAAATTTTGTTCTTCTAGGTTGAAGCGTTCGTCTACAGTAGCAGTTTTTATATTTAGGTTTCCCTGTGTTCTCTCCCATATAAATAGATGAATTTGGAACTCTAAATCCAACATGGTTTGTAGTAGCTCTTTGAAACTTCACAAAATAAAGGAGTTCTCAGTTTTTTCTCTATGGTTTGTTTCCTCTTCAAGTAGCCCTAGGCACAGACTGTGGTAAAGCACTTTCATTGAGAGGGGTTGCCAAACTTCTAAGAAATTTCGAGTTTCCGAAATAGCAGCAAATATTTTTTCAACCAATCTTGATGATACTTCTTGCTAAAGATCAGTACACAAATCCCACTTGGCTCACCAAATTTTGTTCTTCTAGGTTTAAGCGTTCGTCTACAGTAGCAGTTTTTATATTTAGGTTTCCCTCTGTTCTCTCCTATATAGAAAGATGAATTTGGAACTCTAAATCCAACATGGTTTGTAGTAGGTCTTTGAAACTTGACAAAATAAAGGAGTTCTCAGTTTTGTCGCTATGGTTTGTTTCCTCTTCAAGTAGCCCCAAGCACAGACTGTGGAAAAGCACTTTCATTGAGAGGGGTTGCCAAGCTTCTAAGAAATAACGAGTTTCCGAAATACCAGCAAATATTTTTTCACCCAATCTTGATGATACTTGGTGCTAATGGTCAGTACACAAATCCCACTTGGCTCACCAAATTTTGTTCTTCTAGGTTGAAGCGTTCGTCTACAGTAGCAGTTTTTATATTTAGGGTTCCCTCTGTTCTCTCCTATATAGAAAGATGAATTTGGAACTCTAAATCCAACATGGTTTGTAGTAGGTCTTTGAAACTTGACAAAATAAAGGAGTTCTCAGTTTTGTCGCTATGGTTTGATTCCTCTTCAAGTAGCCCCAGGCACAGACTATGGAAAAGCACTTTCATTGAGAGGGGTTCCCAAGCTTCTAAGAAATAACGAGTTTCCGAAATACCAGCAAATATTTTTTCACCCAATCTTGATGATACTTGGTGGTAATGATCAGTACACAAGTCCCACTTGGCTCCCCAGATTTTGTTCTTCTAAGTTGAAGCGTTCGTCTACAGTAGCAGTTTTTATATTTCGGTTTCACTCTGTTCTCTCCCTTATAAATAGATGAATTTGGAACTCTAAATCCAACGTGGTTTGTAGTAGCTCTTTGAAACTTGACAAAATAAAGGAGTTCTCAGTTTTGTCTCTATGGTTTGTTTCCTCTTCAAGTAGCCCCAGGCACAGACTGTGGTAAAGCACTTTCATTGAGAGGGGTTGCCAAACTTCTAAGAAATTTCGAGTTTCCAAAATAGCAGCAAATATTTTTTCACCCAATCTTGATGATACTTGTTGCTAAAGATCAGTACACAAATCCCACTTGGCTCACCAAATTTTGTTCTTCTAGGTTGAAGCGTTCATCTACAGTAGCAGTTTTTATATTTAGGTTTCCCTCTGTTCTCTCCTATATAGAAAGATGAATTTGGAACTCTAAATCCAACATGGTTTGTAGTAGCTCTTTGAAACTTGAAAAAATAAAGGAGTTCTCAGTTTTGTCGCTATGGTTTGTTTCCTCTTCAAGTAGCCCCAGGCACAGACTGTGGAAAAGCACTTTCTTTGAGAGGGGTTCCCAAGCTTCTAAGAAATAACGAGTTTCCGAAATACCAGCAAATATTTTTTCACCCAATCTTGATGATACTTGTTGCTAATGATCAGAACACAAATCCCACTTGGCTCACCAAATTTTGTTCTTCTAGGTTGAAGCGTTCGTCTACAGTAGCAGTTTTTATATTTAGGTTTCACTCTGTTCTCTCATATATAGATAGATGAATTTAGAACTCTAAATCCAACATGGTTTGTAGTAGCTCTTTGAAACTTGACAAAATAAATGAGTTCTCAGTTTTTTCTCTATGGTTTGTTTCCTCTTCAAGTAGCCCTAGGCACAGACTGTGGAAAAGCACTTTCATTGAGATGTGTTGCCAAGCTTCTAAGAAATAACGAGTTTCGGAAATACCAGCAAATATTTTTTCACACAATCTTGTTGATACTTGGTGGTAATGATCAGTACACAAATCCCACTTGGCTCACCAAATTTTGTTCTTCTAGGTTGAAGCGTTCGTCTACAGTAGCAGTTTTTATATTTAGGTTTCCCTCTATTCTCTCCCATATAAATAGATGAATTTGGAACTCTAAATCCAACATGGTTTGTAGTAGCTCTTTGAAAATTGACAAAATAAAGGAGTTCTCAGATTTGTCTCTATGGTTTGTTTCCTCTTCAAGTAGCCCTAGGCACAGACTGTGGAAAAGCACTTTCATTGAGAGGGGTTGCCAAGCTTCTAAGAAATAACGAGATTCCGAAATACCAGCGAATATTTTTTCACCCAATCTTGATGATACTTGTTGCTAATGATCAGAACACAAATCCCACTTGGCTCACCAAATTTTGTTCTTCTAGGTTGAAGCGTTCGTCTACAGTAGCAGTTTTTATATTTAGGTTTCACTCTGTTCTCTCATATATAGATAGATGAATTTGGAACTCTAAATCCAACATGGTTTGTAGTAGCTCTTTGAAACTTGACAATATAAAGGAGTTCTCACTTTTGTCTCTATGGTTTGTTTCCTCTTCAAGTAGCCCTAGGCACAGACTGTGGAAAAGCACTTTCATTGAGATGGGTTGCCAAGCTTCTAAGAAATAACGAGTTTCCGAAATACCAGCAAATATTTTTTCACCCAATCTTGATGATACTTGGTGGTCATGATCAGTACACAAATCCCACTTGGCTCACCAAATTTTGTTCTTCTAGGTTGAAGCGTTCGTGTACAGTAGCAGTTTTTATATTTAGGTTTCCCTCTGTTCTCTCCTATATAGAAAGATGAATTTGGATCTCTAAATCCAACATGGTTTGTAGTAGCTCTTTGAAACTTGACAAAATAAAGGAGTTCTCAGTTTTGTCGCTATGGTTTGTTTCCTCGTCAAGTAGCCCCAGGCACACACTGTGGAAAAGCACTTTCATTGAGAGGGGTTCCCAAGCTTCTAAGAAATAACGAGTTTCCGAAATACCAGCAAATATTTTTTCACCCAATCTTGATGATACTTGGTGGTAATGATCAGTACACAAATCCCACTTGGCTCACAAAATTCTGTTCTTCTAGGTTGAAGCGTTCGTCTACAGTAGCAGTTTTTATATTTAGGTTTCCCTCTGTTCTCTCCCATATAAATAGATGAATTTGGAACTCTAAATCCAACATGGTTTGTAGTAGGTCTTTGAAACTTGACAAAATAAAGGAGTTCTCAGTTTTTTCGCTATGGTTTGTTTCCTCTTCAAGTAGCCCCAGGCACAAACTGTGGAAAAGCACTTTCATTGAGAGGGGTTGCCAAGCTTCTAAGAAATAACGAGTTTCCGAAATACCAGCAAATATTTTTTCACCCAATCTTGATGATACTTGGTGGTAATGATGAGTACACAAATCCCACTTGGCTCCCCAAATTTTGTTCTTCTAAGTTGAAGCGTTCGTCTAAAGTAGCAGTTTTTATATTTAGGTTTCCCTCTGTTCTCTCCCATATAAATAGATGAATTTGGAACTCTAAATCCAACATGGTTTGTAGTAGCTCTTTGAAACTTGACAAAATAAAGGAGTTCTCAGTTTTTTCTCTATGGTTTGTTTCCTCTTCAAGTAGCCCTAGGCACAGACTGTGGTAAAGCACTTTCATTGAGAGGGGTTGCCAAACTTCTAAGAAATTTCGAGTTTCCAAAATAGCAGCAAATATTTTTTCACCCAATCTTGATGATACTTGTTGCTAAAGATCAGTACACAAATCCCACTTGGCTCACCAAATTTTGTTCTTCTAGGTTGAAGCGTTCATCTACAGTAGCAGTTTTTATATTTAGGTTTCACTCTGTTCTCTCCTATATAGAAAGATGAATTTGGAACTCTAAATCCAACATGGTTTGTAGTAGCTCTTTGAAACTTGAAAAAATAAAGGAGTTCTCAGTTTTTTCTCTATGGTTTGTTTCCTCTTCAAGTAGCCCCAGGCACAGACTGTGGAAAAGCAATTTCATTGAGAGGGGTTCCCAAGCTTCTAAGAAATAACGAGTTTCCGAAATACCAGCAAATATTTTTTCACCCAATCTTGATGATACTTGGTGGTAATGATCAGTACACAAATCCCACTTGGCTCACCAAATTTTGTTCTTCTAGGTTGTAGCGTTCGTCTACAGTAGCAGTTTTTATATTTAGGTTTTCCTCTGTTCTCTCCTATATTGATAGATGAATTTGGAACTTTAAATCCAACATGGTTTGTAGTAGCTCTTTGAAACTTGACAAAATAAAGCAGTTCTCAGTTTTGTCTCTATGGTTTGTTTCCTCTTCAAGTAGCCCTAGGCACAGACTGTGGAAAGCACTTTCATTGAGATGGGTTGCCAAGCTTCTAAGAAATAACGAGTTTCCGAAATACCAGCAAATATTTTTTCACACAATCTTGTTGATATTTGGTGGTAATGATCAGTACACAAATCCCACTTGGCTCACCAAATTTAGTTCTTCTAGGTTGAAGCGTTCATGTACAGTAGCAGTTTTTATATTTAGGGTTCCCTCTGTTCTCTCCTATATAGATAGATGAATTTGGAACTCTAAATCCAAAATGGTTTGTAGTAGCTCTTTGAAACATGACAAAATAAAGGAGTTCTCAGTTTTGTCTCTATGGTTTGTTTCCTCTTCAAGTAGCCCTAGGCACAGACTGTGGTAAAGCAATTTCATTGAGAGGGGTTGCCAAACTTCTAATAAATTTCGAGTTTCCAAAATAGCAGCAAATATTTTTTCACCCAATCTTGATGATACTTTTTGCTAAAGATCAGTACACAAATCCCACTTGGCTCACCAAATTTTGTTCTTCTAGTTTGAAGCGTTCATCTACAGTAGCAGTTTTTATATTTAGGTTTCCCTCTGTTCTCTCCTATATAGAAAGATGAATTTGGAACTCTAAATCCAACATGGTTTGTAGTAGCTCTTTGAAACTTGACAAAATAAAGGAGTTCTCAGTGTTGTCGCTATGGTTTGTTTCCTCGTCAAGTAGCCCCAGGCACACACTGTGGAAAAGCACTTTCATTGAGAGGGGTTCCCAAGCTTCTAAGAAATAACGAGTTTCCGAAATACCAGCAAATATTTTTTCACCCAATCTTGATGATACTTGGTGGTAATGATCAGTACACAAATCCCACTTGGCTCACAAAATTCTGTTCTTCTAGGTTGAAGCGTTCGTCTACAGTAGCAGTTTTTATATTTAGGTTTCCCTCTGTTCTCTCCCATATAAATAGATGAATTTGGAACTCTAAATCCAACATGGTTTGTAGTAGGTCTTTGAAACTTGACAAAATAAAGGAGTTCTCAGTTTTTTCGCTATGGTTTGTTTCCTCTTCAAGTAGCCCCAGGCACAGACTGTGGAAAAGCACTTTCATTGAGAGGGGTTGCCAAGCTTCTAAGAAATAACGAGTTTCCGAAATACCAGCAAATATTTTTTCACCCAATCTTGATGATACTTGGTGGTAATGATCAGTACACAAATCCCACTTGGCTCCCCAAATTTTGTTCTTCTAAGTTGAAGCGTTCGTCTAAAGTAGCAGTTTTTATATTTAGGTTTCCCTCTGTTCTCTCCCATATAAATAGATGAATTTGGAACTCTAAATCCAACATGGTTTGTAGTAGCTCTTTGAAACTTGACAAAATAAAGGAGTTCTCAGTTTTGTCTCTATGGTTTGTTTCCTCTTCAAGTAGCCCTAGGCACAGACTGTGGTAAAGCACTTTCATTGAGAGGGGTTGCCAAACTTCTAAGAAATTTCGAGTTTCCAAAATAGCAGCAAATATTTTTTCACCCAATCTTGATGATACTTGTTGCTAAAGATCAGTACACAAATCCCACTTGGCTCACCAAATTTTGTTCTTCTAGGTTGAAGCGTTCATCTACAGTAGCAGTTTTTATATTTAGGTTTCACTCTGTTCTCTCCTATATAGAAAGATGAATTTGGAACTCTAAATCCAACATGGTTTGTAGTAGCTCTTTGAAACTTGAAAAAATGAAGGAGTTCTCAGTTTTTTCTCTATGGTTTGTTTCCTCTTCAAGTAGCCCCAGGCACAGACTGTGGAAAAGCAATTTCATTGAGAGGGGTTCCCAAGCTTCTAAGAAATAACGAGTTTCCGAAATACCAGCAAATATTTTTTCACCCAATCTTGATGATACTTGGTGGTAATGATCAGTACACAAATCCCACTTGGCTCACCAAATTTTGTTCTTCTAGGTTGATGCGTTCGTCTACAGTAGCAGTTTTTATATTTAGGTTTTCCTCTGTTCTCTCCTATATTGATAGATGAATTTGGAACTTTAAATCCAACATGGTTTGTAGTAGCTCTTTGAAACTTGACAAAATAAAACAGTTCTCAGTTTTGTCTCTATGGTTTGTTTCCTCTTCAAGTAGCCCTAGGCACAGACTGTGGAAAGCACTTTCATTGAGATGGGTTGCCAAGCTTCTAAGAAATAACGAGTTTCCGAAATACCAGCAAATATTTTTTCACACAATCTTGTTGATATTTGGTGGTAATGATCAGTACACAAATCCCACTTGGCTCACCAAATTTAGTTCTTCTAGGTTGAAGCGTTCGTGTACAGTAGCAGTTTTTATATTTAGGGTTCCCTCTGTTCTCTCCTATATAGATAGATGAATTTGGAACTCTAAATCCAAAATGGTTTGTAGTAGCTCTTTGAAACTTGACAAAATAAAGGAGTTCTCAGTTTTGTCTCTATGGTTTGTTTCTTCTTCAAGTAGCCCTAGGCACAGACTGTGGTAAAGCAATTTCATTGAGAGGGGTTGCCAAACTTCTAAGAAATTTCGAGTTTCCAAAATAGCAGCAAATATTTTTTCACCCAATCTTGATGATACTTTTTGCTAAAGATCAGTACACAAATCCCACTTGGCTCACCAAATTTTGTTCTTCTAGGTTGAAGCGTTCATCTACAGTAGCAGTTTTTATATTTAGGTTTCCCTCTGTTCTCTCCTATATAGAAAGATGAATTTGGAACTCTAAATCCAACATGGTTTGTAGTAGCTCTTTGAAACTTGACAAAATAAAGGAGTTCTCAGTTTTGACGCTATGGTTTGTTTCCTCTTCAAGTAGCCCCAGGCAAGACTGTGGAAAAGCACTTTCATTGAGAGGGGTTCCCAAGCTTCTAAGAAATAACGAGTTTCCGAAATACCAGCAAATATTTTTTCACCCAATCTTGATGATACTTGGTGGTATTGATCAGTACACAAATCCCACTTGGCTCACCAAATTTTGTTCTTCTGGGTTGAAGCGTTCGTCTACAGTAGCAGTTTTTATATTTAGGTTTCACACTGTTCTCTCATACATAGATAGATGAATTTGGAACTCTAAATCCAACATGGTTTGTAGTAGCTCTTTGAAACTTGACAAAATAAAGGAGTTCTCAGTTTTTTCTCTATGGTTTGTTTCCTCTTCAAGTAGCCCAAGGCACAGACTGTGGAAAAGCACTTTCATTGAGATGGGTTGCCAAGCTTCTAAGAAATAACGAGTTTCCGAAATACCAGCAAATATTTTTTCACACAATCTTGTTGATACTTGGTGGTAATGATCAGTACACAAATCCCACTTGGCTCACCAAATTTTGTTCTTCTAGGTTGAAGCGTTCGTCTACAGTAGCAGTTTTTATATTTAGGTTTCTCTCTGTTCTCTCCTATATAGATAGATGAATTTGGAACTCTAAATCCAACATGGTTTGTAGTAGCTCTTTGAAACTTGACAAAATAAAGGAGGTCTCAGATTTGTCTCTATGGTTTGTTTCCTCTTCAAGTAGCCCTAGACACAGACTGTGGAAAAGCACTTTCATTGAGAGGGGTTGCCAAGCTTCTAAGAAATAACGAGTTTCCGAAATACCAGCAAATATTTTTTCACCCAATCTTGATGATACTTGTTGGTAATGATCAGTACACAAATCCCACTTGGCTCACCAAATTTTGTTCTTCTAGGTTGAAGCGTTCGTCTACAGTAGCAGTTTTTATATTTAGGTTTTCCTCTGTTCTCTCCTATATAGATAGATGAATTTGGAACTTTAAATCCAACATGGTTTGTAGTAGGTCTTTGAAACTTGACAAAATAAAGGAGTTCTCAGTTTTTTCGCTATGGTTTGTTTCCTCTTCAAGTAGCCCCAGGCACAGACTGTGGAAAAGCACTTTCATTGAGAGGGGTTGCCAAGCTTCTAAGAAATAACGAGTTTCCGAAATACCAGCAAATATTTTTTCACCCAATCTTGATGATACTTGGTGGTAATGATCAGTACACAAATCCCACTTGGCTCCCCAAATTTTGTTCTTCTAAGTTGAAGCGTTCGTCTAAAGTAGCAGTTTTTATATTTAGGTTTCCCTCTGTTCTCTCCCATATAAATAGATGAATTTGGAACTCTAAATCCAACATGGTTTGTAGTAGCTCTTTGAAACTTGACAAAATAAAGGAGTTCTCAGTTTTGTGTCTATGGTTTGTTTCCTCTTCAAGTAGCCCTAGGCACAGACTGTGGTAAAGCACTTTCATTGAGAGGGGTTGCCAAACTTCTAAGAAATTTCGAGTTTCCAAAATAGCAGCAAATATTTTTTCACCCAATCTTGATGATACTTGTTGCTAAAGATCAGTACACAAATCCCACTTGGCTCACCAAATTTTGTTCTTCTAGGTTGAAGCGTTCATCTACAGTAGCAGTTTTTATATTTAGGTTTCACTCTGTTCTCTCCTATATAGAAAGATGAATTTGGAACTCTAAATCCAACATGGTTTGTAGTAGCTCTTTGAAACTTGAAAAAATAAAGGAGTTCTCAGTTTTTTCTCTATGGTTTGTTTCCTCTTCAAGTAGCCCCAGGCACAGACTGTGGAAAAGCAATTTCATTGAGAGGGGTTCCCAAGCTTCTAAGAAATAACGAGTTTCCGAAATACCAGCAAATATTTTTTCACCCAATCTTGATGATACTTGGTGGTAATGATCAGTACACAAATCCCACTTGGCTCACCAAATTTTGTTCTTCTAGGTTGATGCGTTCGTCTACAGTAGCAGTTTTTATATTTAGGTTTTCCTCTGTTCTCTCCTATATTGATAGATGAATTTGGAACTTTAAATCCAACATGGTTTGTAGTAGCTCTTTGAAACTTGACAAAATAAAACAGTTCTCAGTTTTGTCTCTATGGTTTGTTTCCTCTTCAAGTAGCCCTAGGCACAGACTGTGGAAAGCACTTTCATTGAGATGGGTTGCCAAGCTTCTAAGAAATAACGAGTTTCCGAAATACCAGCAAATATTTTTTCACACAATCTTGTTGATATTTGGTGGTAATGATCAGTACACAAATCCCACTTGGCTCACCAAATTTAGTTCTTCTAGGTTGAAGCGTTCGTGTACAGTAGCAGTTTTTATATTTAGGGTTCCCTCTGTTCTCTCCTATATAGATAGATGAATTTGGAACTCTAAATCCAAAATGGTTTGTAGTAGCTCTTTGAAACTTGACAAAATAAAGGAGTTCTCAGTTTTGTCTCTATGGTTTGTTTCTTCTTCAAGTAGCCCTAGGCACAGACTGTGGTAAAGCAATTTCATTGAGAGGGGTTGCCAAACTTCTAAGAAATTTCGAGTTTCCAAAATAGCAGCAAATATTTTTTCACCCAATCTTGATGATACTTTTTGCTAAAGATCAGTACACAAATCCCACTTGGCTCACCAAATTTTGTTCTTCTAGGTTGAAGCGTTCATCTACAGTAGCAGTTTTTATATTTAGGTTTCCCTCTGTTCTCTCCTATATAGAAAGATGAATTTGGAACTCTAAATCCAACATGGTTTGTAGTAGCTCTTTGAAACTTGACAAAATAAAGGAGTTCTCAGTTTTGACGCTATGGTTTGTTTCCTCTTCAAGTAGCCCCAGGCAAGACTGTGGAAAAGCACTTTCATTGAGAGGGGTTCCCAAGCTTCTAAGAAATAACGAGTTTCCGAAATACCAGCAAATATTTTTTCACCCAATCTTGATGATACTTGGTGGTATTGATCAGTACACAAATCCCACTTGGCTCACCAAATTTTGTTCTTCTGGGTTGAAGCGTTCGTCTACAGTAGCAGTTTTTATATTTAGGTTTCACACTGTTCTCTCATACATAGATAGATGAATTTGGAACTCTAAATCCAACATGGTTTGTAGTAGCTCTTTGAAACTTGACAAAATAAAGGAGTTCTCAGTTTTTTCTCTATGGTTTGTTTCCTCTTCAAGTAGCCCAAGGCACAGACTGTGGAAAAGCACTTTCATTGAGATGGGTTGCCAAGCTTCTAAGAAATAACGAGTTTCCGAAATACCAGCAAATATTTTTTCACACAATCTTGTTGATACTTGGTGGTAATGATCAGTACACAAATCCCACTTGGCTCACCAAGTTTTGTTCTTCTAGGTTGAAGCGTTCGTCTACAGTAGCAGTTTTTATATTTAGGTTTCTCTCTGTTCTCTCCTATATAGATAGATGAATTTGGAACTCTAAATCCAACATGGTTTGTAGTAGCTCTTTGAAACTTGACAAAATAAAGGAGGTCTCAGATTTGTCTCTATGGTTTGTTTCCTCTTCAAGTAGCCCTAGACACAGACTGTGGAAAAGCACTTTCATTGAGAGGGGTTGCCAAGCTTCTAAGAAATAACGAGTTTCCGAAATACCAGCAAATATTTTTTCACCCAATCTTGATGATACTTGTTGGTAATGATCAGTACACAAATCCCACTTGGCTCACCAAATTTTGTTCTTCTAGGTTGAAGCGTTCGTGTACAGTAGCAGTTTTTATATTTAGGTTTCCCTCTGTTCTCTACTATATAGATAGATGAATTTGGAACTCTAAATCCAACATGGTTTGTAGTAGCTCTTTGAAACTTGACAAAATAAAGGAGTTCTCAGATTTGTCTCTATGGTTTGTTTCCTCTTCAAGTAGCCCTAGGCACAGACAGTGGAAAAGCACTTTCATTGAGAGGGGTTCCCAAGCTTCTAAGAAATAACGATTTTCCGAAATACCAGCAAATATTTTTTCACCCAATCTTGATGATACTTGGTGGCCATGATCAGTACACAAATCCCACTTGGCTCACCAAATTTTGTTCTTCTAGGTTGAAGCGTTCGTCTACAGTAGCAGTTTTTATAATTAGGTTTCACTCTGTTCACTCATATATAGATAGATGAATATGGAACTCTAAATCCAACATGGTTTGTAGTAGCTCTTTGAAACTTGACAAAATGAAGGAGTTCTCAGATTTTTCTCTATGGTTTGTTTCCTCTTCAAGTAGCCCTAGGCACAAACTGTGGAAAAGCACTTTCATTGAGAGGGGTTCCCAAGCTTCTAAGAAATAACGAGTTTCCGAAATACCAGCAAATATTTTTCCCCCAATCTTGATGATACTTGGTGGTAATGATCAGTACACAAATCCCACTTGGCTCCCCAAATTTTGTTCTTCTAAGTTGAAGCGTTCGTCTACAGTAGCAGTTTTTATATTTAGGTTTCCCTCTGTTCTCTCCCATATAAATAGATGAATTTGGAACTCTTAATCCAACATGGTTTGTAGTAGCTCTTTGAAACTTGACAAAATAAAGGAGTTCTCAGTTTTGTCTCTATGGTTTGTTTCCTCTTCAAGTAGCCCTAGGCACAGACTGTGGTAAAGCACTTTCATTGAGAGGGGTTGCCAAACTTCTAAGAAATTTCGAGTTTTTAAAATAGCAGCAAATATTTTTTCACCCAATCTTGATGATACTTGTTGCTAAAGATCAGTACACAAATCCCACTTGGCTCACCAAATTTTGTTCTTCTAGGTTGAAGCGTTCATCTACAGTAGCAGTTTTTATATTTAGGTTTCCCTCTGTTCTCTCCTATATAGAAAGATGAATTTGGAACTCTAAATCCAACATGGTTTGTAGTAGCTCTTTGAAACTTGACAAAATAAAGGAGTTCTCAGTTTTGTCGCTATGGTTTGTTTCCTCTTCAAGTAGCCCCAGGCAGAGACTGTGGAAAAGCACTTTCATTGAGAGGGGTTCCCAAGCTTCTAAGAAATAACGAGTTTCCGAAATACCAGCAAATATTTTTTCACCCAATCTTGATGATACTTGGTGGTAATGATCAGTACACAAATCCCACTTGGCTCACCAAATTTTGTTCTTCTAGGTTGAAGCGTTCGTCTACAGTAGCAGCTTTTATATTTAGGTTTCACTCTGTTCTCTCATATATAGATAGATGAATTTGGAACTCTGAATCCAACATGGTTTGTAGTAGCTCTTTGAAACTTAACAAAATAAAGGAGTTCTCAGTTTTTTCTCTATGGTTTGTTTCCTCTTCAAGTAGCCCTAGGCACAGACTGTGGAAAAGCACTTTCATTGAGATGGGTTGCCAAGCTTCTAAGAAATAACGAGTTTCCGAAAGACCAGCAAATATTTTTTCACACAATCTTGTTGATACTTGGTGGTAATGATCAGTACACAAATCCCACTTGGCTCACCAAATTTTGTTCTTCTAGGTTGAAGCGTTCGTCTACAGTAGCAGTTTTTATATTTAGGTTTCTCTCTGTTCTCTCCTATATAGATAGATGAATTTGGAACTCTAAATCCAACATGGTTTGTAGTAGCTCTTTGAAACGTGACAAAATAAAGGAGGTCTCAGATTTGTCTCTATGGTTTGTTTCCTCTTCAAGTAGCCCTAGGCACAGACTGTGGAAAAGCACTTTCATTGAGAGGGGTTGCCAAGCTTCTAAGAAATAACGAGTTTCCGAAATACCAGCAAATATTTTTTCACCCAATCTTGATGATACTTGTTGGTAATGATCAGTACGCAAATCCCACTTGGCTCACCAAATTTTGTTCTTCTAGGTTGAAGCGTTCGTGTACAGTAGCAGTTTTTATATTTAGGTTTTCCTCTGTTCTCTCCTATATAGATAGATGAATTTGGAACTTTAAATACAACATGGTTTGTAGTAGCTCTTTGAAACTTGACAAAATAAAGCAGTTCTCAGTTTTCACTCTATGGATTGTTTCCTCTTCAAGTAGTCCTTCGCACAGACTGTTGAAAGCACTTTCATTGAGATGGGTTGCCAAGCTTCTAAGAAATAACGCGTTTCTGAAATACCAGCAAATATTTTTTCACACAATCTTGTTGATACTTGGTGGTAATGATCAGTACACAAATCCCACTTGGCTCACCAAATTTAGTTCTTCGAGGTTGAAGCGTTCGTGTACAGTAGCAGTTTTTATATTTAGGTTTCCCTTTGTTCTCTCTTATATAGATAGATGAATTTGGAACTCTAAATCCAACATGGTTTGTAGTACCTCTTTGAAACTTGACAAAATGAAGGAGTTCTCAGTTTTGTCTCTATGGTTTGTTTCCTCTTCAAGTAGCCCTAGGCACAGACTGTGGAAAAGCACTTTCATTGAGATGGGTTGCCAAGCTTCTAAGAAATAACGAGTTTCCGAAATACCAGCAAATATTTTTTCACACAATCTTGATGATACTTGGTGGTAATTATCAGTACACAAATCCCACTTGGCTCACCAAATTTTGTTCTTCTTGGTTGAAGCGTTCGTCTACAGTAGCAGTTTTTATATTTAGGTTTCCCTCTGTTCTCTCCCATATAAATAGATGAATTTGGAACTCTAAATCCAACATGGTTTGTAGTAGCTCTTTGAAACTTGACAAAATAAAGGAGTTCTCAGTTTTGTCGCTATGGTTTGTTTCCTCTTCAAGTAGCCCCAGGCACAGACTGTGGAAAAGCACTTTCATTGAGAGGGGTTCCCAAGCTTCTAAGAAATAACGAGTTTCCGAAATACCAGCAAATATTTTTTCACCCAATCTTGATGATACCTGGTGGTAATGATCAGTACACAAATCCCACTTGGCTCACCAAATTTTGTTCTTATAGGTTGAAGCGTTCCTCTACAGTAGCAGTTTTTATATTTAGGTTTCACTCTGTTCTCTCATATATAGATAGATGAATTTGGAACTCTAAATCCAACATGGTTTGTAGTAGCTCTTTGAAACTTGACAAAATAAAGGAGTTCTCAGTTTTTTCTCTATGGTTTGTTTCCTCTTCAAGTAGCCCTAGGCACAGACTGTGGAAAAGCACTTTCATTGAGATGGGTTGCCAAGCTTCTAAGAAATAAGGAGTTTCCGAAATACCAGCAAATATTTTTTCACACAATCTTGTTGATACTTGGTGGTAATGATCAGTACACAAATCCCACTTGGCTCACCAAATTTTGTTCTTCTAGGTTGAAGCGTTCGTCTACAGTAGCAGTTTTTATATTTAGATTTCCCTCTGTTCTCTCCCATATAAATAGATGAATTTGGAACTCTAAATCCAACATGGTTTGTAGTAGCTCTTTGAAACTTGACAAAATAAAGGAGTTCTCAGTTTTGTCTCTATGGTTTGTTTCCTCTTCAAGTAGCCCTAGGCACAGACTGTGGTAAAGCACTTTCATTGAGAGGGGTTGCAAAGCTTCTTAGAAATAACTAGTTTCCGAAATACCAGCAAATATCTTTTCACTAAATCTTGATGATACTTGGTGGTAATGATCAGTACACAAATCCCACTTGGCTCACCAAATTTTGTTCTTCTAGGTTGAAGCGTTCGTCTACAGTAGCAGTTTTTATATTTAGGTTTCCCTCTGTTCTCTCCTATATAGATAGATGAATTTGGAACTCTAAATCCAACATGGTTTGTAGTAGCTCTTTGAAACTTGACAAAATAAAGGAGTTCTCAGTTTTGTCGCTATGGTTTGTTTCCTCTTCAAGTAGCCCCAGGCACAGACTGTGGAAAAGCACTTTCATTGAGAGGGGTTCCCAAGCTTCTAAGAAATAACGAGTTTCCGAAATACCAGCAAATATTTTTTCACCCAATCTTGATGATACTTGGTGGTAATGATCAGTACACAAATCCCACTTGGCTCCCCACAGTTTATTCTTCTAGGTTGAAGCGTTCGTCTACAGTAGCAGTTTTTATATTTAGGTTTCCCTCTGTTCTCTCCTATATAGAAAGTTGAATTTGGAACTCTAAATCCAACATGGTTTGTAGTAGCTCTTTGAAACTTGACAAAATAAAGGAGTTCTAAGACATAACGAGTTTCCGAAATACCAGAAAATATTTTTTCACACAATCTTGTTGATACTTGGTGGAAGTGATCAGTACACAAATCCCACTTGGCTCACCAAATTTTGTTCTTCTAGGTTGAAGCGTTCGTCTACAGTAGCAGTTTTTATATTTAGGTTTCTCTCTGTTCTCTCCTATATAGATAGATGAATTTGGAACTCTAAATCCAACATGGTTTGTAGTAGCTCTTTGAAACTTGACAAAATAAAGGAGGTCTCAGATTTGTCTCTATGGTTTGTTTCCTCTTCAAGTAGCCCTAGGCACAGACTGTGGAAAAGCACTTTCATTGAGAGGGGTTGCCAAGCTTCTAAGAAATAACGAGTTTCCGAAATACCAGCAAATATTTTTTCACCCAATCTTGATGATACTTGTTGGTAATGATCAGTACACAATTCCCACTTGGCTCACCAAATTTTGTTCTTCTAGGTTGAAGCGTTCGTCTACAGTAGCAGTTTTTATATTTAGGTTTTCCTCTGTTCTCTCCTATATAGATAGATGAATTTGGAACTTTAAATACAACATGGTTTGTAGTAGCTCTTTGAAACTTGACAAAATAAAGCAGTTCTCAGTTTTCACTCTATGGATTGTTTCCTCTTCAAGTAGCCCTAGGCACAGACTGTGGAAAGCACTTTCATTGAGATGGGTTGCCAAGCTTCTAAGAAATAACGCGTTTCCGAAATACCAGCAAATATTTTTTCACACAATCTTGTTGATACTTGATGGTAATGATCAGTACACAATTCCCACTTGGCTCACCAAATTTAGTTCTTCTAGGTTGAAGCGTTCGTGTACAGTAGCAGTTATTATATTTAGGTTTCCCTCTGTTCTCTCCTATATAGATAGATGAATTTGGAACTCTAAATCCAACATGGTTTGTAGTAGCTCTTTGAAACTTGACAAAATGAAGGAGTTCTCAGATTTGTCTCTATGGTTTGTTTCCTCTTCACGTAGCCCTAGGCACAGACTGTGGAAAAGCACTTTCATTGAGAGGGGTTGCCAAGCTTCTAAGAAATAACGAGTTTCCGAAATACCAGCAAATATTTTTTGACCCAAACTTGATGATACTTGGTGGTAATGATCAGTACACAAATCCCACTTGGCTTACCAAATTTTGTTTTTCTAGGTTGAAGCATTCGTCTACAGTAGCAGTTTTTATATTTAGGTTTCCCTCTGTTCTCTCCTATATAGATAGATGAATTTGGAACTCTAAATCCAACATGGTTTGTAGTAGCTCTTTGAAACTTGGCAAAATAAAGGAGTTCTCAGTTTTGTCTCTATGGTTTGTTTCCTTTTAAGGTAGCCCTAGGCACAGACTGTGGAAAGCACTTTCATTGAGATGGGTTGTCAAGTTTCTAAGAAATAAGGAGTTTCCGAAATACCAGCAAATATTTTTCACACAATCTTGTTGACACTTGGTGATAATGATCAGTACACAAATCTCACTTGGCTCACAAAATTTTGTTCTTCTAGGTTGAAGCATTCGTCTACAGTAGCAGTTTTTAAATTTAGGTTTCTCTCTGTTCTCTCCTATATAGATAGATGAATTTGGAACTCTAAATCCAACATGGTTTGTAGTAGCTCTTTGAAACTTGACAAAATAAAGGAGTTCTCAGATTTGTCTCTATGGTTTGTTTCCTCTTCAAGTAGCCCTAGGCACAGACTGTGGAAAAGCACTGTCATTGAGAGGGGTTGCCAAGCTTCTAAAAAATAACGAGTTTCCGAAATACCAGCAAATATTTTTTCACCCAATCTTGATGATACTTGGTGATAATGATCAGTACACAAATCCCACTTGGCTTACCAAATTTTGTTCTTCTATGTTGAAGCGTTCGTCTACAGTAGCAGTTTTTATATTTAGGTTTCCCTCTGTTCTCTCCTATATAGATAGATGAATTTGGAACTCTAAATCCAACATGGTTTTTAGTAGCTCATTGAAATTTGACAAAATAAAGGAGTTCTCAGTTTTGTCTCTATGGTTTGTTTCCTCATAAAGTAGCCCTAGGCACAGACTGTGGAAAGCACTTTCATTGAGATTGGTTGCCAAGTTTCTAAGAAATAACGAGTTTCCGAAATACCAGCAAATATTTCTTCACCCAATCTTGATGATACTCGGTGGTAGTGATCAGTACACAAATCCCACTTGGCTCACCAAATTTTGTTCTTCTAGGTTGAAGCGTTCGTCTACAGTAGCAGTTTTTATATTTAGGTTTCTCTCTGTTCTCTCCTATATAGATAGATGAATTTGGAACTCTAAATCCAACATGGTTTGTAGTAGCTCTTTGAAACTTGACAAAATAAAGGAGTTCTCAGTTTTGTCTCTATGGTTTGTTTCCTCTTCAAGTAGCCCTAGGGACAGACTGTGGTATAGCACTTTCATTGAGAGGGGTTGCCAAGCTTCTAAGAAATATCGAGTTTCCGAAATACCAGGAAATATTTTTTCACCCAAACTTGATGATACTTGGTGGTAATGATCAGCACACAAATCCCACTTGGCTAACCAATTTTTGTTCATCTAGGATGAAGCATTCGTGTACAGTAGCAGTTTTTAAATTTAGGTTTCCCTCTGTTCTCTCCTATATAGATAGATGAATTTGGAACTCTAAATCCAACATGGTTTGTAGTAGCTCTTTGAAACTTGAGAAAATAAAGGAGTTCTCAGATTTGTCTCTATGGTTTGTTTCCTCTTCAAGTAGCCCTAGGCTCAGACTGTGGAAAAGCACTTTCATTGAGAGAGGTACCCAAGCTTCTAAGAAATAACGAGTTTCCGAAATACCAGCAAATATTTTTTCACCCAATCTTGATGATACTTGGTGGTCATGATCAGTTCACAAATCCCACTTGGCTCACCAAATTTTGTTCTTCTAGGTTGAAGCGTTCGTCTACAGTAGCAGTTTTTATATTTAGGTTCCACTCTGTTCTCTCATATATAGATAGATGAATTTGGAACTCTAAATCCAAAATGGTTTGTAGTAGCTCTTTGAAACGTGACAAAATAAAGGAGTTCTCAGTTTTGTCTCTATGGATTGTTTCCTCTTCAAGTAGCCCTAGTCACAGACTGTGGAAAGTACTTTCATTGAGATGGGTTGCCAAGCTTCTAAGAAATTACGAGTTTCCGAAATACCAGCGAATATTTTTTCACCCAATCTTGATGATACTTGGTGGTAGTGATCAGTACACAAATCCCACTTGCCTCACCAAATTTTGTTCTTCTAGGTTGAAGCGTTCGTCTACAGTAGCAGTTTTTATATTTAGGTTTCTCTCTGTTCTCTCCTATATAGATAGATGAATTTGGAACTCTAAATCCAACATGGTTTGTAGTAGCTCTTTGAAACTTGACAAAATAAAGGAGTTCTCAGTTTTGTCTCTATGGTTTGTTTCCTCTTCAAGTAGCCCTAGGGACAGACTGTGGAATACCACTTTCATTGAGAGTGGTTGCCAAGCTTCTAAGAAATATCGAGTTTCCGAAATACCAGGAAATATTTTTTCACCCAAACTTGATGATACTTGGTGGTAATGATCAGCACACAAATCCCACTTGGCTAACCAATTTTTGTTCATCTAGGATGAAGCATTCGTGTACAGTAGCAGTTTTTATATTTAGGTTTCCCTCTGTTCTCTCCTATATAGATAGATGAATTTGGAACTCTAAATCCAACATGGTTTGTAGTAGCTATTTGAAACTTGACAAAATAAAGGAGTTCTCAGTTTTGTCTCTATGGTTTGTTTCCTCTTAAAGTAGCCCTAGGCACAGACTGTGGAAAGCACTTTCATTGAGAGGGGTTGCCAAGCTTCTAAGAAATAATGAGTTTCTGAAATACCAGCAAATATTTTTTGACCCAATCTTGATGATACTTGGTGGTAATGATCAGTACACAAATCCCACTTGGCTTACCAAATTTTGTTCTTCTAGGTTGAAGCGTTCGTCTACAGTAGCAGTTTTTATATTTAGGTTTCCCTCTTTTCTCTCCTATATAGATAGATGAATTTGAAACTCTAAATCCAACATGGTTTGTAGTAGCTCTTTGAAACTTGACAAAATAAAGGAGTTCTCAGTTTTGTCTCTATGGTTTGTTTCCTCTTCAAGTAGCCCTAGGCACAGACCTTGGAAAAGCACTTTCATTGAGAGAGGTTGCCAAGCTTCTAAGAAATAACGAGTTTCCGAAATACCAGCAAATATTTTTTCACCCAAATTTGATGATTCTTAGTGGTAATGATCAGTACACAAATCCCACTTGGCTCACGAAATTTTGTTCTTCTAGGTTGAAGCGTTCGTCTACAGTAGCAGTTTTATATTTAAGTTTCCCTCTGTTCTCTCCTATATAGATAGATGAATTTGGAACTCTAAATCCAACATGGTTTGTAGTACCTCTTTGAAACTTGACAAAATAAAGGAGTTCTCAGATTTGTCCCTATGGTTTGTTTCCCTTCAAGTTGCCCTAGGCACAGACTGTGGAAAAGCACTTTCATTGAGAGGGGTTGCCAAGCTTCTAAGAAATAACGATTCTCGAAATACCAGCAAATATTTTTTCACCCAATCGTGATGATACTTGTTGCTAATGATCAGTACACAAATCCCACTTGGCTCACCAAATTTAGTTCTTCTAGATTGAAGTTTTCGTGTACAGTAGCAGTTTTTATATTTAGGTTTCCCTGTGTTCTCTCCTATACAGATAGATGAATTTGGAACTCTAAATACAACATGGTTTGTAGTAGCTCTTTGAAACTTGACAAAATAAAGGAGTTCTCAGTTTTGTCTCTATGGTTTGTTTCCTCTTCAAGTAGCCCTAGGCACAGACTGTGGAAAGCACTTTCATTGAGAGGGGTTGCCAAGCCTCTACGAAATAACGAGTTTCCGAAATACCAGCAAATATTTTTTCACCCAATCTTGATGATACTTGGTGGTAGTGATCAGTACACAAATCCCACTTGGCTCACCAAATTTTGTTCTTCTAGGTTGAAGCGTTCGTCTACAGTAGCAGTTTTTATATTTAGGTTTCCCTCTGTTCTCTCCCATATAGATAGATGAATTTGGAACTCTAAATCCAACATGGTTTGTAGTAGCTCTTTGAAACTTGACAAAATAAAGGAGTTCTCAGTTTTGTCTCTATGGTTTGTTTCCTCTTCAAGTAGCCGTAGGCACAGACTGTGGAAAAGCACTTTCATTGAGAGGGGTTGCAAAGCTTCTAAGAAATTACGAGTTTCCGAAATACAAGCAAATATTTTTTCACCCAATCTTGATGATACCTTGTGGTCATGATCAGTACACAAATCCCACTTGGCTCACCAAATTTTGTTCTTCTAGGTTGAAGCGTTCGTCTACAGTAGCAGTTTTGATATTTAGGTTTCACTCTGATCTCTCATATATAGATAGATGAATTTAGAACTCTAAATCCAACATGGTTTGTAGTAGCTCTTTGAAACTTGACAAAATAAACGAGGTCTCAAATTTGTCTCTATTTTTTGTTTCCTCTTCAAGTAGCCCTAGGCACAGACTGTGGAAAGCACTTTCATTGAGATGGGTTGCCAAGCTTCTAAGAAATAACGATTTTCCGAAATACCAGCAAAAATTTTTTCACCCAACTTGATGATACTTGGTGGTAATGATATGTACACAAATCCCACTTGGCTCACCAAACTTTGTTCTTCTAGGTTGAAGCGTTCGTCTACAGTAGCAGTTTTTATATTTAGGTTTCTCTCTGTTCTCTCCTATATAGATAGATGAATTTGGAACTCTAAATCCAACATGGTTTGTTGTGGCTCTTTGAAACTTGACAAAATAAAGGAGTTCTCAGATTTGTCTCTGTGGTTTGTTTCCTCTTCAAGTAGCCCTAGGCACAGACTTTGGAATAGCACTTTCATTGAGAGGGGTTGCCAAGATTCTAAGAAATAATGAGTTTCCGAAATACCAGCAAATATTTTTTCACCCAAACTTGATGATACTTGGTGGTAATGATCAGTACACAAATCCCACTTGGCTTACCAAATTTTGTTCTTCTAGTTTGAAGCGTTCATCTACAGTAGCAGTTTTTATATTTAGGTTTCTCTCTGTTCTCTCCTATATAGATAGATGAATTTGGAACTCTAAATCCAACATGGTTTGCAGTAGCTCTTTGAAACTTGACAAAATAAAGGTGTTTACAGATTTGTCTTTATGGTTTGTTTCCTCATCAAGTAGCCCTAGGCACAGACTGTGGAAAAGCACTTTCATTGAGAGGGGTTCCAAGCTTCTAAGAAATAACGAGTTTCCGAAATACCAGCAAATATTTTTTCACCCAATCTTGATGATACATGGTGGTCATGATCAGTACACAAATCCCACTTGGCTCACCAAATTTTGTTCTTCTAGGTTGAAGCGTTCGTCTACAGTAGCAGTTTTTATATTTAGGGTTCCCTCTTTTCTCTCCTATATAGAAAGATGAATTTGGAACTCTAAATCCAACATGGTTTGTAGTAGCTCTTTGAAACTTGACAAAATAAAGGAGTTCTCAGATTTGTCGCTATGGTTTGTTCCTCTTCAAGTAGCCCTAGGCACAGACTGTGGAAAAGCACTTTCATTGAGAGGGGTTGCCAAGCTTCTAAGAAATAACGAGTTTCCGAAATACCAGCGAATACTTTTTCACACAATCTTGATGATACTTGTTGCTAATGATCAGTACACAAATCCCACTTGGCTCACCAAATTTTGTTCTTCTAGGTTGAAGCGTTCGTCTACAGTAGCAGTTTTTATATTTAGGTTTCCCTCTGTTCTCTCCTATATAGAAGATGAATTTGGAACTCTAAATCCCACATGGTTTGTAGTAGCTCTTTGAAACTTGACAAAATAAAGGAGTTCTCAGTTTTGTCGCTATGGTTTGTTTCCTCTTCAAGTAGCCCCAGGCACAGACTGTGGAAAGCACTTTCATTGAGATGGGTTGCCAAGCTTCTAAGAAATAAAGAGTTTCCGAAATACCAGCAAATATTTTTTCACCCAATCTTGATGATACTTGGTGGTAATGATCAGTACACAAATCCCACTTGGCTCACCAAATTTTGTTCTTCTAGGTTGAAGCATTCGTCTACAGTAGCGGTTTTTATCTTTAGGTTTCATTCTGTTCTCTCATATATAGATAGATGAATTTGGAACTCTAAATCCAACATGGTTTGTAGTAGCTCTTTGAAACTTGACAAAATAAAGGAGTTCTCAGATTTGTCTCTATGGTTTGTTTCCTCTTCAAGTAGCCCTAGGCACAGACCTTGGAAAAGCACTTTCATTGAGAGGGGTTGCCAAGCTTCTAAGAAATAACGAGTTTCCGAAATACCAGCAAATATTTTTTCACATAAATTTGATGATTCTTGTTGCTAATGATCAGTACACAAATCCCACTTGGCTCACCAAATTTAGTTCTTCTAGGTTGAAGCGTTCGTCTACAGTAGCAGTATTTATATTTAGCTTTCCCTCTGTTCTCTCCTATATAGATAGATGAATTTGGAACTCTAAATCCAACATGGTTTGTAGTAGCTCTTTGAAACTTGACAAAATAAAGGAGTTCTCAGTTTTGTCTCTATGGTTTGTTTCCTCTTCAAGTAGCCCTAGGCACAGACCTTGGAAAAGCACTTTCATTGAGAGAGGTTGCCAAGCTTCTAAGAAATAACGAGTTTCCGAAATACCAGCAAATTTTTTTTCACCCAAATTTGATGATTCTTAGTGGTAATGATCAGTACACAAATCCCACTTGGCTCACGAAATTTTGTTCTTCTAGGTTGAAGCGTTCGTCTACAGTAGCAGTTTTATATTTAAGTTTCCCTCTGTTCTCTCCTATATAGATAGATGAATTTGGAACTCTAAATCCAACATGGTTTGTAGTACCTCTTTGAAACTTGACAAAATAAAGGAGTTCTCAGATTTGTCCCTATGGTTTGTTTCCCTTCAAGTTGCCCTAGGCACAGACTGTGGAAAAGCACTTTCATTGAGAGGGGTTGCCAAGCTTCTAAGAAATAACGATTCTCGAAATACCAGCAAATATTTTTTCACCCAATCGTGATGATACTTGTTGCTAATGATCAGTACACAAATCCCACTTGGCTCACCAAATTTAGTTCTTCTAGATTGAAGTTTTCGTGTACAGTAGCAGTTTTTATATTTAGGTTTCCCTGTGTTCTCTCCTATACAGATAGATGAATTTGGAACTCTAAATACAACATGGTTTGTAGTAGCTCTTTGAAACTTGACAAAATAAAGGAGTTCTCAGTTTTGTCTCTATGGTTTGTTTCCTCTTCAAGTAGCCCTAGGCACAGACTGTGGAAAGCACTTTCATTGAGAGGGGTTGCCAAGCCTCTACGAAATAACGAGTTTCCGAAATACCAGCAAATATTTTTTCACCCAATCTTGATGATACTTGGTGGTAGTGATCAGTACACAAATCCCACTTGGCTCACCAAATTTTGTTCTTCTAGGTTGAAGCGTTCGTCTACAGTAGCAGTTTTTATATTTAGGTTTCCCTCTGTTCTCTCCCATATAGATAGATGAATTTGGAACTCTAAATCCAACATGGTTTGTAGTAGCTCTTTGAAACTTGACAAAATAAAGGAGTTCTCAGTTTTGTCTCTATGGTTTGTTTCCTCTTCAAGTAGCCGTAGGCACAGACTGTGGAAAAGCACTTTCATTGAGAGGGGTTGCAAAGCTTCTAAGAAATTACGAGTTTCCGAAATACAAGCAAATATTTTTTCACCCAATCTTGATGATACTTTGTGGTCATGATCAGTACACAAATCCCACTTGGCTCACCAAATTTTGTTCTTCTAGGTTGAAGCGTTCGTCTACAGTAGCAGTTTTGATATTTAGGTTTCACTCTGATCTCTCATATATAGATAGATGAATTTAGAACTCTAAATCCAACATGGTTTGTAGTAGCTCTTTGAAACTTGACAAAATAAACGAGGTCTCAAATTTGTCTCTATTTTTTGTTTCCTCTTCAAGTAGCCCTAGGCACAGACTGTGGAAAGCACTTTCATTGAGATGGGTTGCCAAGCTTCTAAGAAATAACGATTTTCCGAAATACCAGCAAAAATTTTTTCACCCAACTTGATGATACTTGGTGGTAATGATATGTACACAAATCCCACTTGGCTCACCAAACTTTGTTCTTCTAGGTTGAAGCGTTCGTCTACAGTAGCAGTTTTTATATTTAGGTTTCTCTCTGTTCTCTCCTATATAGATAGATGAATTTGGAACTCTAAATCCAACATGGTTTGTTGTGGCTCTTTGAAACTTGACAAAATAAAGGAGTTCTCAGATTTGTCTCTGTGGTTTGTTTCCTCTTCAAGTAGCCCTAGGCACAGACTTTGGAATAGCACTTTCATTGAGAGGGGTTGCCAAGATTCTAAGAAATAACGAGTTTCCGAAATACCAGCAAATATTTTTTCACCCAAACTTGATGATACTTGGTGGTAATGATCAGTACACAAATCCCACTTGGCTTACCAAATTTTGTTCTTCTAGTTTGAAGCGTTCATCTACAGTAGCAGTTTTTATATTTAGGTTTCTCTCTGTTCTCTCCTATATAGATAGATGAATTTGGAACTCTAAATCCAACATGGTTTGCAGTAGCTCTTTGAAACTTGACAAAATAAAGGTGTTTACAGATTTGTCTTTATGGTTTGTTTCCTCATCAAGTAGCCCTAGGCACAGACTGTGGAAAAGCACTTTCATTGAGAGGGGTTCCAAGCTTCTAAGAAATAACGAGTTTCCGAAATACCAGCAAATATTTTTTCACCCAATCTTGATGATACATGGTGGTCATGATCAGTACACAAATCCCACTTGGCTCACCAAATTTTGTTCTTCTAGGTTGAAGCGTTCGTCTACAGTAGCAGTTTTTATATTTAGGGTTCCCTCTTTTCTCTCCTATATAGAAAGATGAATTTGGAACTCTAAATCCAACATGGTTTGTAGTAGCTCTTTGAAACTTGACAAAATAAAGGAGTTCTCAGATTTGTCGCTATGGTTTGTTCCTCTTCAAGTAGCCCTAGGCACAGACTGTGGAAAAGCACTTTCATTGAGAGGGGTTGCCAAGCTTCTAAGAAATAACGAGTTTCCGAAATACCAGCGAATACTTTTTCACACAATCTTGATGATACTTGTTGCTAATGATCAGTACACAAATCCCACTTGGCTCACCAAATTTTGTTCTTCTAGGTTGAAGCGTTCGTCTACAGTAGCAGTTTTTATATTTAGGTTTCCCTCTGTTCTCTCCTATATAGAAAGATGAATTTGGAACTCTAAATCCCACATGGTTTGTAGTAGCTCTTTGAAACTTGACAAAATAAAGGAGTTCTCAGTTTTGTCGCTATGGTTTGTTTCCTCTTCAAGTAGCCCCAGGCACAGACTGTGGAAAGCACTTTCATTGAGATGGGTTGCCAAGCTTCTAAGAAATAAAGAGTTTCCGAAATACCAGCAAATATTTTTTCACCCAATCTTGATGATACTTGGTGGTAATGATCAGTACACAAATCCCACTTGGCTCACCAAATTTTGTTCTTCTAGGTTGAAGCATTCGTCTACAGTAGCGGTTTTTATCTTTAGGTTTCATTCTGTTCTCTCATATATAGATAGATGAATTTGGAACTCTAAATCCAACATGGTTTGTAGTAGCTCTTTGAAACTTGACAAAATAAAGGAGTTCTCAGATTTGTCTCTATGGTTTGTTTCCTCTTCAAGTAGCCCTAGGCACAGACCTTGGAAAAGCACTTTCATTGAGAGGGGTTGCCAAGCTTCTAAGAAATAACGAGTTTCCGAAATACCAGCAAATATTTTTTCACATAAATTTGATGATTCTTGTTGCTAATGATCAGTACACAAATCCCACTTGGCTCACCAAATTTAGTTCTTCTAGGTTGAAGCGTTCGTCTACAGTAGCAGTATTTATATTTAGCTTTCCCTCTGTTCTCTCCTATATAGATAGATGAATTTGGAACTCTAAATCCAACATGGTTTGTAGTAGCTCTTTGAAACTTGACAAAATAAAGGAGTTCTCAGTTTTGTCTCTATGGTTTGTTTCCTCTTCAAGTAGCCCTAGGCACAGACCTTGGAAAAGCACTTTCATTGAGAGAGGTTGCCAAGCTTCTAAGAAATAACGAGTTTCCGAAATACCAGCAAATTTTTTTTCACCCAAATTTGATGATTCTTAGTGGTAATGATCAGTACACAAATCCCACTTGGCTCACGAAATTTTGTTCTTCTAGGTTGAAGCGTTCGTCTACAGTAGCAGTTTTATATTTAAGTTTCCCTCTGTTCTCTCCTATATAGATAGATGAATTTGGAACTCTAAATCCAACATGGTTTGTAGTACCTCTTTGAAACTTGACAAAATAAAGGAGTTCTCAGATTTGTCCCTATGGTTTGTTTCCCTTCAAGTTGCCCTAGGCACAGACTGTGGAAAAGCACTTTCATTGAGAGGGGTTGCCAAGCTTCTAAGAAATAACGATTTTCGAAATACCAGCAAATGTTTTTTCACCCAATCGTGATGATACTTGTTGCTAATGATCAGTACACAAATCCCACTTGGCTCACCAAATTTAGTTCTTCTAGATTGAAGTTTTCGTGTACAGTAGCAGTTTTATATTTAGGTTTCCCTGTGTTCTCTCCTATACAGATAGATGAATTTGGAACTCTAAATACAACATGGTTTGTAGTAGCTCTTTGAAACTTGACAAAATAAAGGAGTTCTCAGTTTTGTCTCTATGGTTTGTTTCCTCTTCAAGTAGCCCTAGGCACAGACTGTGGAAAGCACTTTCATTGAGAGGGGTTGCCAAGCCTCTAAGAAATAACGAGTTTCCGAAATACCAGCAAATATTTTTTCACCCAATCTTGATGATACTTGGTGGTAATGATCAGTACACAAATCCCACTTGGCTCACCAATTTTGTTCTTCTAGGTTGAAGCGTTCGTCTACAGTAGCAGTTTTTATATTTAGGTTTCCCTCTGTTCTCTCCCATATAGATAGATGAATTTGGAACTCTAAATCCAACATGGTTTGTAGTAGCTCTTTGAAACTTGACAAAATAAAGGAGTTCTCAGTTTTGTCTCTATGGTTTGTTTCCTCTTCAAGTAGCCGTAGGCACAGACTGTGGAAAAGCACTTTCATTGAGAGGGGTTGCAAAGCTTCTAAGAAATTACGAGTTTCCGAAATACAAGCAAATATTTTTTCACCCAATCTTGATGATACTTTGTGGTCATGATCAGTACACAAATCCCACTTGGCTCACCAAATTTTGTTCTTCTATGTTGAAGCGTTCGTCTACAGTAGCAGTTTTGATATTTAGGTTTCACTCTGATCTCTCATATATAGATAGATGAATTTAGAACTCTAAATCCAACATGGTTTGTAGTAGCTCTTTGAAACTTGACAAAATAAACGAGGTCTCAAATTTGTCTCTATGGTTTGTTTCCTCTTCAAGTAGCCCTAGGCACAGACTGTGGAAAGCACTTTCAAAGAGATGGGTTGCCAAGCTTCTAAGAAATAACGATTTTCCGAAATACCAGCAAATATTTTTTCACCCAACTTGATGATACTTGGTGGTAATGATATGTACACAAATCCCACTTGGCTCACCAAATTTTGTTCTTCTAGGTTGAAGCGTTCGTCTACAGTAGCAGTTTTTATATTTAGGTTTCCCTCTGTTCTCTCCCATATAGATAGATGAATTTGGAACTCTAAATCCAACATGGTATGTAGTAGCTCTTTGAAACTTGACAAAATAAAGGAGTTCTCAGTTTTGTCTCTATGGTTTGTTTCCTCTTCAAGTAGCCCTAGGCACAGACTGTGGAAAAGCACTTTCATTGAGAGGGGTTACAAAGCTTCTAAGAAATTACGAGTTTCCGAAATACAAGCAAATATTTTTTCACCCAATCTTGATGATACTTTGTGGTCATGATCAGTACACAAATCCCACTTGGCTCACCAAATTTTGTTCTTCTAGGTTGAAGCGTTCGTCTACAGTAGCAGTTTTTATATTTAGGTTTCCCTCTGTTCTCTCCCATATAGATAGATGAATTTGGAACTCTAAATCCAACATGGTTTGTAGTAGCTCTTTGAAACTTGACAAAATAAAGGAGTTCTCAGTTTTGTCTCTATGGTTTGTTTAATCTTCAAGTAGCCCTAGGCACAGACTGTGGAAAGCACTTTCATTGAGATGGGTTGCCAAGCTTCTAAGAAATAACGAGTTTCCAAAATACCAGCAAATATTTTTTCACCCAATCTTGATGATACTTGGTGGTACTGATCAGTACACAAATCCCACTTGGCTCACCAAATTTTGTTCTTCTAGGTTGAAGCGTTCGTCTACAGTAGCAGTTTTTATATTTAGGTTTCCCTCTGTTCTCTCCTATATAGATAGATGAATTTGGAACTCTAAATCCAACATGGTTTGTAGTAGCTCTTTGATACTTGACAAAATAAAGGAGTTCTCAGTTTTGTCTCTATGGTTTATTTCCTCTTAAAGTAGCCGTAGGCACAGACTGTGGAAAGCACTTTCATTGAGATGGGTTGCCAAGCTTCTAAGAAATAACGAGTTTCCGAAATACCAGCAAATATTTTTTCACACAATCTTGTTGATACTTGGTGGTAAGGATCAGTACACAAATCCCACTTGGCTCACCAAATTTTGGTCTTCTAGGTTGAAGCGTTCGTCTACAGTAGCAGTTTTTATATTTAGATTTCTATCTGTTCTCTCCTATATAGGTAGATGAATTTGGAACTCTAAATCCAACATGGTTTGCAGTAGCTCTTTGAAACTTGACAAAATAAAGGAGTTCTCAGTTTTGTCTCTATGGTTTGTTTCCTCTTCAAGTAGCCCTAGGCACAGACTGTGGAAAAGCACTTTCATTGAGAGGGGTTGCCAAGCTTCTAAGAAATATCGAGTTTCCGAAATACCAGGAAATATTTTTTCACCCAAACTTGATGATACTTGGTGGTAATGATCAGCACACAAATCCCACTTGGCTAACCAATTTTTGTTCATCTAGGATGAAGCATTCGTGTACAGTAGCAGTTTTTATATTTAGGTTTCCCTCTGTTCTCTCCTATATAGATAGATGAATTTGGAACTCTAAATCCAACATGGTTTGTAGTAGCTCTTTGAAACTTGACAAAATAAAGGAGTTCTCAGTTTTGTCTCTATGGTTTGTTTCCTCTTCAAGTAGCCCTAGGCACAGACCTTGGAAAAGCACTTTCATTGAGACAGGTTGCCAAGCTTCTAAGAAATAACGAGTTTCCGAAATACCAGCAAATATTTTTTCACCCAAATTTGATGATTCTTAGTGGTAATGATCAGTACACAAATCCCACTTGGCTCACGAAATTTTGTTCTTCTAGGTTGAAGCGTTCGTCTACAGTAGCAGTTTTATATTTAAGTTTCCCTCTGTTCTCTCCTATATAGATAGATGAATTTGGAACTCTAAATCCAACATGGTTTGTAGTACCTCTTTGAAACTTGACAAAATAAAGGAGTTCTCAGATTTGTCCCTATGGTTTGTTTCCCTTCAAGTTGCCCTAGGCACAGACTGTGGAAAAGCACTTTCATTGAGAGGGGTTCCCAAGCTTCTAAGAAATAACGATTTTCGAAATACCAGCAAATATTTTTTCACCCAATCGTGATGATACTTGTTGCTAATGATCAGTACACAAATCCCACTTTTCTCACCAAATTTAGTTCTTCTAGATTGAAGTTTTCGTGTACAGTAGCAGTTTTTATATTTAGGTTTCCCTGTGTTCTCTCCTATACAGATAGATGAATTTGGAACTCTAAATACAACATGGTTTGTAGTAGCTCTTTGAAACTTGACAAAATAAAGGAGTTCTCAGTTTTGTCTCTATGGTTTGTTTCCTCTTCAAGTAGCCCTAGGCACAGACTGTGGAAAGCACTTTCATTGAGAGGGGTTGCCAAGCCTCTAAGAAATAACGAGTTTCCGAAATACCAGCAAATATTTTTTCACCCAATCTTGATGATACTTGGTGGTAATGATCAGTACACAAATCCCACTTGGCTCACCAAATTTTGTTCTTCTAGGTTGAAGCGTTCGTCTACAGTAGCAGTTTTTATATTTAGGTTTCTCTCTGTTCTCTCCTATATAGATAGATGAATTTGGAACTCTAAATCCAACATGGTTTGCAGTAGTTCTTTGAAACTTGACAAAATAAAGGAGTTCTCAGTTTTGTCTCTATGGTTTGTTTCCTCTTCAAGTAGCCCTAGGCACAGACTGTGGAAAAGCACTTTCATTGAGAGGGGTTCCCAAGCTTCTAAGAAATAACGAGTTTCCGAAATACCAGCAAATATTTTTTCACCCAATCTTGATGATACTTGGTGGTCATGATCAGTACACAAATCCCACTTGGCTCACCAAATTTTGTTCTTCTAGGTTGAAGCGTTCGTCTACAGTAGCAGTTTTTATATTTAGGGTTCCCTCTGTTCTCTCCTATATAGAAAGATGAATTTGGAACTCTAAATCCAACATGGTTTGTAGTAGCTCTTTGAAACTTGACAAAATAAAGGAGTTCTCAGTTTTGTCTCTATGGTTTGTTTCCTCTTAAAGAAGCCCTAGGCACAGACTGTGGAAAGCACTTTCATTGAGATGGGTTGCCAAGCTTCTAAGAAATAACGAGTTTCCGAAATACCAGCAAATATTTTTTCACACAATCTTGTTGATACTTGGTGGTAATGATCAGTACACAAATCCCAATTGGCTCACCAAATTTTGGTCTTCTAGGTTGAAGCGTTCATCTACAGTAGCAGTTTTTATATTTAGATTTCTCACTGTTCTCTCCTATATAGATAGATGAATTTGGAACTCTAAATCCAACATGGTTTGCAGTAGCTCTTTGAAACTTGACAAAATAAAGGAGTTCTCAGATTTGTCTCTATGGTTTGTTTCCTCATCAAGTAGCCCTAGGCACAGACTGTGGAAAAGCACTTTCATTGAGAGGGGTTCCAAAGCTTCTAAGAAATAACGAGTTTCCGAAATACCAGCAAATATTTTTTCACACAATCTTGATGATACTTGGTGGTAGTGATCAGTACACAAATCCCACTTGCCTCACCAAATTTTGTTCTTCTAGGTTGAAGCGTTCGTCTTCAGTAGCAGTTTTTATATTTAGGTTTCCCTGTGTTCTCTCCTATACAGATAGATGAATTTGGAACTCTAAATCCAACATGGTTTGTAGTAGCTCTTTGAAACTTGACAAAATAAAGGAGTTCTCAGTTTTGTCTCTATGGTTTGTTTCCTCTTCAAGTAGCCCTAGGCACAGACTGTGGAAAGCACTTTCATTGAGAGGGGTTGCCAAGCCTCTACGAAATAACGAGTTTCCGAAATACCAGCAAATATTTTTTCACCCAATCTTGATGATACTTGGTGGTAATGATCAGTACACAAATCCCACTTGGCTCACCAAACTTTGTTCTTCTAGGTTGAAGCGTTCGTCTACAGTAGCAGTTTTTATATTTAGGTTTCTCTCTGTTCTCTCCTATATAGATAGATGAATTTGGAACTCTAAATCCAACATGGATTGTTGTAGCTCTTTGAAACTTGACAAAATAAAGGAGTTCTCAGATTTGTCTCTGTGGTTTGTTTCCTCTTCAAGTAGCCCTAGGCACAGACTTAGGAATAGCACTTTCATTGAGAGGGGTTGCCAAGATTCTAAGAAATAACTAGTTTCCGAAATACCAGCAAATATTTTTTCACCCAAACTTGATGATACTTGGTGGTAATGATCAGTACACAAATCCCACTTGGCTTACCAAATTTTGTTCTTCTAGGTTGAAGCGTTCATCTACAGTAGCAGTTTTTATATTTAGGTTTCTCTCTGTTCTCTCCTATATAGATAGATGAATTTGGAACTCTAAATCCAACATGGTTTGCAGTAGCTCTTTGCAACTTGACAAAATAAAGGAGTTTACAGATTTGTCTTCATGGTTTGTTTCCTCATCAAGTAGCCCTAGGCACAGACTGTGGAAAAGCACTTTCATTGAGAGGGGTTTCCAAGCTTCTAAGAAATAACGAGTTTCGAAATACCAGCAAATATTTTTTCACCCAATCTTGATGATACTTGGTGGTCATGATCAGTACACAAATCCCACTTGGCTCACCAAATTTTGTTCTTCTAGGTTGAAGCGTTCGTCTACAGTAGCAGTTTTTATATTTAGGGTTCCCTTTTTTCTCTCCTATATAGAAAGATGAATTTGGAACTCTAAATCCAACATGGTTTGTAGTAGCTCTTTGAAACTTGACAAAATAAAGGAGTTCTCAGATTTGTCGCTATGGTTTGTTCCTCTTCAAGTAGCCCTAGGCACAGACTGTGGAAAAGCACTTTCATTGAGAGGGGTTGCCAAGCTTCTAAGAAATAACAAGTTTCCGAAATACCAGCAAATATTTTTTCACCCAATCTTGATGATACTTTTTGCTAATGATCAGTACACAAATCCCACTTGGCTCACCAAATTTTGTTCTTCTAGGTTGAAGCGTTCGTCTACAGTAGCAGTTTTTATATTTAGGTTTCCCTCTGTTCTCTCCTATATAGAAAGATGAATTTGGAACTCTAAATCCAACATGGTTTGTAGTAGCACTTTGAAACTTGACAAAATAAAGGAGATCTCAGTTTTGTCGCTATGGTTTGTTTCCTCTTCAAGTAGCCCCAGGCACAGACTGTGGAAAGCACTTTCATTGAGATGGGTTGCCAAGCTTCTAAGAAATAACGAGTTTCCGAAATACCAGCAAATATTTTTTCACACAATCTTGTCGATACTTGGTGGTAATGATCAGTACACAAATCCCACTTGGCTCACCAAATTTTGTTCTTCTAGGTTGAAGCGTTCGTCTACAATAGCAGTTTATATATTTAGGTTTCTCTCTGTTCTCTCCTATATAGATAGATGAATTTGGAACTCTAAATCCAACATGGTTTGTAGTAGCTCTTTGAAACTTGACAAAATAAAGTAGTTCTCAGATTTGTCTCTATGGTTTGTTTCCTCTTCAAGTAGCCCTAGGCACAGACCTTGGAAAAGCACTTTCATTGAGAGGGGTTGCCAAGCTTCTAAGAAATAACGAGTTTCCGAAATACCAGCAAATATTTTTTCACATAAATTTGATGATTCTTGTTGCTAATGATCAGTACACAAATCCCACTTGGCTCACCAAATTTAGTTCTTCTAGGTTGAAGCGTTCGTCTACAGTAGCAGTTTTTATATTTAGCTTTCCCTCTGTTCTCTCCTATATAGATAGATGAATTTGGAACTCTAATTCCAACATGGTTTGTAGTAGCTCTTTGAAACTTGACAAAATAAAGGAGTTCTCAGATTTGTCTCTATGATTTGTTTCCTCTTCAAGTCGCCCTAGGCACAGACTGTGGAAAAGCACTTTCATTGAGAGGGGTTGCCAAGCTTCTAAGAAATAACGAGTTTCCGAAATACCAGCAAATATTTTTTCACCCAATCTTGATGATACTTGGTGGTAATGATCAGTCCACAAATCCCACTTGGCTCACCAAATTTTGTTCTTCTAGGTTGTAGCGTTCGTCTACAGTAGCAGTTTTTATATTTAGGTTTCCCTCTGTTCTCTCCTATATAGGTAGATGAATTTGGAACTCTAAATCCAACATGGTTTGTAGTAGCTCTTTGATACTTGACAAAATAAAGGAGTTCTCAGTTTTGTCTCTATGGTTTGTTTCCTCTTAAAGTAGCCCTAGGCACAGACTGTGGAAAGCACTTTCATTGTGATGGGTTGCCAAGCTTCTTAGAAATAACGAGTTTCCGAAATACCGGCAAATATTTTTTCACACAATCTTGTTGATACTTGGTGGTAAGGATCAGTACACAAATCCCACTTGGCTCACCTAATTTTGGTCTTCTAGGTTGAAGCGTTCGTCTACAGTAGCAGTTTTTATATTTAGATTTCTCACTGTTCTCTCCTATATAGATAGATGAATTTGGAACTCTAAATCCAACATGGTTTGCAGTAGCTCTTTGAAACTTGACAAAATAAAGGAGTTCTCAGATTTGTCTCTATTGTTTGTTTCCTCATCAAGTAGCCCTAGGCACAGACTGTGGAAAAGCACTTTCATTGAGAGGGGTTCCCAAGCTTCTAAGAAATAACGAGTTTCCGAAATACCAGCAAATATTTTTTCACCCAATCTTGATGATACTTGGTGGTCATGATAAGTACACAAATCCCACTTGGCTCACCAAATTTTGTTCTTCTAGGTTGAAGCGTTCGTCTACAGTAGCAGTTTTTATATTTAGGTTTCCCTCTGTTCTCTCCTATATCTAAAGATGAATTTGGAACTCTAAATCCAACATGGTTTGCAGTAGCTCTTTGAAACTTGACAAAATAAAGGAGTTCTCAGTTTTGTCGCTATGGTTTGTTTCCTATTCAAGTAGCCCCAGTCACAGACTGTGGAAAAGCACTTTCATTGAGAGGGGTTCCCAAGCTTCTAAGAAATAACGAGTTTCCGAAATACCAGCAAATATTTTTTCACCCAATCTTGATGATACTTGGTGGTAATGATCAGTACACAAATCCCACTTGGCTCACCAAACTTTGTTCTTCTAGGTTGAAGCGTTCGTCTACAGTAGCAGTTTTTATATTTAGGTTTCTCTCTGTTCTCTCCTATATAGATAGATGAATGTGGAACTCTAAATCCAACATGGTTTGTAGTAGCACTTTGAAACTTGACAAAATAAAGGAGTTCTCAGTTTTGTCGCTATGGTTTGTTTCCTCTTCAAGTAGCCCCAGGCACAGACTGTGGAAAGCACTTTCATTGAGATGGGTTGCCAAGCTTCTAAGAAATAACGAGTTTCCGAAATACCAGCAAATATTTTTTCACCCAATCTTGATGATACTTGGTGGTAATGATCAGTACACAAATCCCACTTGGCTCACCAAATTTTGTTCTTCTAGGTTGAAGCGTTCGTCTACAGTAGCAGTTTTTATATTTAGGTTTCACTCTGTTCTCTCATATATAGATAGATGAATTTGGAAATCTAAATCCAACATGGTTTGTAGTAGCTCTTTGAAACTTGACAAAATAAATGAATTCTCAGTTTTGTCTCTATGGTTTGTTTCCTCATTAAGTAGCCCTAGGCAGAGACTCGGGAAAAGCACTTTCATTGAAAGGGGTTGCCAAGCTTCCAAGAATTAACGAGTTTCCGAAATACCAGCAAATATTTTTTCACACAATCTTGTCGATACTTGGTGGTAATGATCAGTACACAAATCCCACTTGGCTCACCAAATTTTGTTCTTCTAGGTTGAAGCGTTCGTCTACAATAGCAGTTTATATATTTAGGTTTCTCTCTGTTCTCTCCTATATAGATAGATGAATTTGGAACTCTAAATCCAACATGGTTTGTAGTAGCTCTTTGAAACTTGACAAAATAAAGGAGTTCTCAGATTTGTCTCTATGGTTTGTTTCCTCTTCAAGTAGCCCTAGGCACAGACCTTGGAAAAGCACTTTCATTGAGAGGGGTTGCCAAGCTTCTAAGAAATAACGAGTTTCCGAAATACCAGCAAATATTTTTTCACATAAATTTGATGATTCTTGTTGCTAATGATCAGTACACAAATCCCACTTGGCTCACCAAATTTAGTTCTTCTAGGTTGAAGCGTTTGTCTACAGTAGCAGTTTTTATATTTAGCTTTCCCTCTGTTCTCTCCTATATAGATAGATGAATTTGGAACTCTAAATCCAACATGGTTTGTAGTAGCTCTTTGAAACTTGACAAAATAAAGGAGTTCTCAGATTTGTCTCTATGATTTGTTTCCTCTTCAAGTCGCCCTAGGCACAGACTGTGGAAAAGCACTTTCATTGAGAGGGGTTGCCAAGCTTCTAAGAAATAACGAGTTTCCGAAATACCAGCAAATATTTTTTCACCCAATCTTGATGATACTTGTTGGTAATGATCAGTCCACAAATCCCACTTGGCTCACCAAATTTTGTTCTTCTAGGTTGAAGCGTTCGTCTACAGTAGCAGTTTTTATATTTAGGTTTCCCTCTGTTCTCTCCTATATAGATAGCTGAATTTGGAACTCTAAATCCAACATGGTTTGTAGTAGCTCTTTGATACTTGACAAAATAAAGGAGTTCTCAGTTTTGTCTCTATGGTTTGTTTCCTCTTAAAGTAGCCCTAGGCACAGACTGTGGAAAGCACTTTCATTGAGATGGGTTGCCAAGCTTCTTAGAAATAACGAGTTTCCGAAATACCGGCAAATATTTTTTCACACAATCTTGTTGATACTTGGTGGTAAGGATCAGTACACAAATCCCACTTGGCTCACCAAATTTTGGTCTTCTAGGTTGAAGCGATCGTCTACAGTAGCAGTTTTTATATTTAGATTTCTCACTGTTCTCTCCTATATAGATAGATGAATTTGGAACTCTAAATCCAACATGGTTTGCAGTAGCTCTTTGAAACTTGACAAAATAAAGGAGTTCTCAGATTTGTCTCTATTGTTTGTTTCCTCATCAAGTAGCCCTAGGCACAGACTGTGGAAAAGCACTTTCATTGAGAGGGGTTCCCAAGCTTCTAAGAAATAACGAGTTTCCGAAATACCAGCAAATATTTTTTCACCCAATCTTGATGATACTTGGTGGTCATGATAAGTACACAAATCCCACTTGGCTCACCAAATTTTGGTCTTCTAGGTTAAAGCGTTCGTCTACAGTAGCAGTTTTTATATTTAGATTTCTCTCTGTTCTCTCCTATATAGATAGATGAATTTGGAACTCTAAATCCAACATGGTTTGTAGTAGCTCTTTGAAACTTGATAAAATAAAGGAGTTCTCAATTTTGTCGCTATGGTTTGTTTCCTCTTCAAGTATCCCCAGGCACAGACTGTGGAAAAGCACTTTCATTGAGAGGGGTTCCCAAGCTTCTAAGAAATAACGAGTTTCCGAAATACCAGCAAATATGTTTTTCACCCAATCTTGATGATACTTGGTGCTAATGGTCAGTACACAAATCCCACTTGGCTCACCAAATTTTGTTCTTCTAGGTTGAAGCGTTCGTCTACAGTAGCAGTTTTCATATTTAGGTTTCCCTTGTTCTCTCCTATATAGATAGATGAATTTGGAACTCTAAATCCAACATGGTTTGTAGTAGTTCTTTGAAACTTGACAAAATAAAGGAGTTCTCAGTTTTGTCTCTATGGTTTGTTTCCTCTTAAAGAAGCCCTAGGCACAGACTGTGGAAAGCACTTTCATTGAGATGGGTTGCCAAGCTTCTAAGAAATAACGAGTTTCCGAAATACCAGCAAATATTTTTTCACACAATCTTGTTGATACTTGGTGGTAATGATCAGTACACAAATCCCACTTGGCTCACCAAATTTTGGTCTTCTAGGTTGAAGCGTTCGTCTACAGTAGCAGTTTTTATATTTAGGTTTCACTCTGTTCTCTCATATATAGATAGATGAATTTGGAACTCTAACTCCAACATGGTTTGTAGTAGCTCTTTGAAACTTGACAAAATAAAAATGTTCTCAGTTTTGTCTCTATGGTTTGTTTCCTCTTCAAGTAGCCCCAGGCACAGACTTTGGAAAAGCACTTTCATTGAGAGGGGTTTCCAAGCTTCTAAGAAATAACGAGTTTCCGAAATACCAGCAAATATTTTTTCACCCAATCTTGATGATACTTGGTGGTAATGATCAGTACACAAATCCCACTTGGCTCACCAAATTTTGTTCTTCTAGGTTGAAGCGTTCGTCTACAGTAGCAGTTTTTATATTTAGGTTTCACTCTGTTCTCTCATATATAGATAGATGAATTTGGAACTCTAACTCCAACATGGTTTGTAGTAGCTCTTTGAAACTTGACAAAATAAAAATGTTCTCAGTTTTGTCTCTATGGTTTGTTTCCTCTTCAAGTAGCCCTAGGCACAGACTGTGGAAAAGCACTTTCATTGAGATGGGTTGCCAAGCTTCTAAGAAATAACGAGTTTCCGAAATACCAGCAAATATTTTTTCACACAATCTTGTTGATACTTGGAGGTAATGATCAGAACACAAATCCCACTTGGCTCACCAAATTTGTTCTTCTAGGTTGAAGCGTTCGTCTACAGTAGCAGTTTTTATATTTAGGTTTTTCTCTGTTCTCTCCAATATAGATAGATGAATTTGGAACTCTAAATCCAACATGGTTTGTAGTAGCTCTTTGAAACTTGACAAAATAAAGGAGTTCTCAGATTTGTCTCTATGGTTTGTTCCTCTTCAAGTAGCCCTAGGCACAGACTGTGGAAAAGCACTTTCATTGAGAGGGGTTGCCAAGCTTCTAAGAAATAACTAGTTTCAGAAATCCCAGCGAATATTTTTTCACCCAATCTTGATGATACTTGTTGCTAATGATCAGTACACAAATCCCACTTGGCTCACCAAATTTTGTTCTTCTAGGTTGAAGCGTTCGTCTACAGTAGCAGTTTTTATATTTATGTTTCCCTCTGTTCTCTCCTATATAGAAAGATGAATTTGGAACTCTAAATCCAACATGGTTTGTAGTAGCTCTTTGAAACTTCACAAAATAAAGGAGTTCTCAGTTTTGTCGCTATGGTTTGTTTCCTCTTCAAGTAGCCCCAGGCACAGACTGTGGAAAGCACTTTCATTGAGATGGGTTGCCAAGCTTCTAAGAAATAACGAGTTTCCGAAATACCAGCAAATATTTTTTCACCCAATCTTGATGATACTTGGTGGTAATGATCAGTACACAAGTCCCACTTGGCTCACCAAATTTTGTTCTTCTAGGTTGAAGCGTTCGTCTACAGTAGCAGTTTTTATATTTAGGTTTCACTCTGTTTTCTCATATATAGATAGATGAATTTGGAAATCTAAATCCAACATGGTTTGTAGTAGCTCTTTGAAACTTGACAAAATAAATGAATTCTCAGTTTTGTCTCTATGGTTTGTTTCCTCATTAAGTAGCCCTAGGCAGAGACTCGGGAAAAGCACTTTCATTGAAACGGGTTGCCAAGCTTCCAAGAAAAAACGAGTTTCCGAAATACCAGCAAATATTTTTTCACACAATCTTGTCGATAATTGGTGGTAATGATCAGTACACAAATCCCACTTGGCTCACCAAATTTTGGTCTTCTAGGTTTAAACGTTCATCTACAATAGCAGTTTATATATTTAGGTTTCTCTCTGTTCTCTCCTATATAGATAGATGAATTTGGAACTCTAAATCCAACATGGTTTGCAGTAGCTCTTTGACACTTGACAAAATAAAGGAGTTCTCAGATTTGTCCCTATGGTTTGTTTCCTCATCAAGTAGCCCTAGGCACAGACTGTGGAAAAGCACTTTCATTGAGAGGGGTTCCCAAGCTTCTAAGAAATAACGAGTTTCCGAAATACCAGCAAATATTTTTTCACCCAATCTTGATGATACTTGGTGGTCATGATAAGTACACAAATCCCACTTGGCTCACCAAATTTTGGTCTTCTAGGTTGAAGCGTTCATCTACCGTAGCAGTTTTTATATTTGGATTTCTCTCTGTTCTCTCCTATATAGATAGATGAATTTGGAACACTAAATCCAACATGGTTTGTAGTAGCTCTTTGAAACTTGACAAAATAAAGGAGTTCTCAGTTTTGTCGCCATGGTTTGTTTCCTCTTCAAGTAGCCCCAGGCACAGTCTGTGGAAAAGCACTTTCATTGAGAGGGGTTGCCAAGCTTCTAAGAAATAACGCGTTTCCGAAATACCAGCAAATATTTTTTCACCCAATCTTGATGATACTTGGTGCTAATGGTCAGTACACAATTCCACTTGGCTCACAATATTTTGTTCTTCTAGGTTGAAGCCTTCGTCTACAGTAGCAGTTTTTATGTTTAGGTTTCCCTCTGTTCTCTCCTATATAGAAAGATGAATTTGGAACTCTAAATCCAACATGGTTTGTAGTAGCTCTTTGAAACTTGACAAAATAAAGGAGGTCTCAGATATGTCTCTATGGTTTGTATCCTCTTCAAGTAGCCCTAGGCACAGACTGTGGAAAAGCACTTTCATTGAGAGGGGTTGCCAAGCTTCTAAGAAATAACGAGTTTCCGAAATACCAGCGAATATTTTTTCACCCAATCTTGATCATACTTGGTGGTAATGATCAGTACACAAATCCCACTTGGCTCACCAAATTTTGTTCTTCTAGGTTGAAGAGTTCGTCTACAGTAGCAGTTTTTATATTTAGGGTTCCCTCTGTTCTCTCCTATATAGAAAGATGAATTTGGAACTCTAAATCCAACATGGTTTGTAGTAGCTCTTTGAAACTTGACAAAATAAAGGAGTTCTGAGTTTTGTCGCTATGGTTTGTTTCCTCTTCAAGTAGCCCCAGGCACAGACTGTGGAAAGGCACTTTCATTGAGAGGGGTTCCCAAGCTTCTAAGAAATAACGAGTTTCCGAAATACCAGCAAATATTTTTTCACCCAATCTTGATGATACTTGGTGGTAATGATCAGTACACAAATCCCACTTGGCTCACCAAATTTTGTTCTTCTAGGTTGAAGCGTTCGTCTACAGTAGCAGTTTTTATATTTAGGTTTCACTCTGTTCTCTCATATATAGATAGATGAATTTGGAACTCTAACTCCAACATGGTTTGTAGTAGCTCTTTGAAACTTGACAAAATAAAAATGTTCTCAGTTTTGTCTCTATGGTTTGTTTTCCTCTTCAAGTAGCCCTAGGCACAGACTGTGGAAAAGCACTTTCATTGAGATGGGTTGCAAAGCTTCTAAGAAATAACGAGTTTCCAAAATACCAGCAAATATTTTTTCACACAATCTTGTTGATACTTGGAGGTAATGATCAGAACACAAATCCCACTTGGCTCACCAAATTTGTTCTTCTAGGTTGAAGCGTTCGTCTACAGTAGCAGTTTTTATATTTAGGTTTTTCTCTGTTCTCTCCAATATAGATAGATGAATTTGGAACTCTAAATCCAACATGGTTTGTAGTAGTTCTTTGAAACTTGACAAAATAAAGGAGTTCTCAGATTTGTCTCTATGGTTTGTTCCTCTTCAAGTAGCCCTAGGCACAGACTGTGGAAAAGCACTTTCATTGAGAGGGGTTGCCAAGCTTCTAAGAAATAACGAGTTTCAGAAATACCAGCGAATATTTTTTCACCCAATCTTGATGATACTTGTTGCTAATGATCAGTACACAAATCCCACTTGGCTCACCAAATTTTGTTCTTCTAGGTTTAAACGTTCGTCTACAGTAGCAGTTTTTATATTTAGGTTTCACTCTGTTTTCTCATATATAGATAGATGAATTTGGAAATCTAAATCCAACATGGTTTGTAGTAGCTCTTTGAAACTTGACAAAATAAATGAATTCTCAGTTTTGTCTCTATGGTTTGTTTCCTCATTAAGTAGCCCTAGGCAGAGACTCGGGAAAAGCACTTTCATTGAAACGGGTTGCCAAGCTTCCAAGAAAAAACGAGTTTCCGAAATACCAGCAAATATTTTTTCACACAATCTTGTCGATACTTGGTGGTAATGATCAGTACACAAATCCCACTTGGCTCACCAAATTTTGGTCTTCTACGTTGAAGCGTTCGTCTACAGTAGCAGTTTTTATATTTAGATTTCTCTCTGTTCTCTCCTATATAGATAGATGAATTTGGAACTCTAAATCCAACATGGTTTGCAGTAGCTCTTTGAAACTTGACAAAATAAAGGAGTTCTCAGATTTGTCTCTATGGTTTGTTTCCTCATCAAGTAGCCCTAGGCACAGACTGTGGAAAAGCACTTTCATTGAGAGGGGTTCCCAAGCTTCTAAGAAATAACGAGTTTCCGAAATACCAGCAAATATTTTTTCACCCAATCTTGATGATACTTGGTGGTCATTATAAGTACACAAATCCCACTTGGCTCACCAAATTTTGGTCTTCTAGGTTGAAGCGTTCGTCTACAGTAGCAGTTTTTATATTTAGGTTTTTCTCTGTTCTCTCCTATATAGATAGATGAATTTGGAACTCTAAATCCAACATGGTTTGTAGTAGCTCTTTGAAACTTGACAAAATAAAGGAGTTCTCAGTTTTGTCGCTATGGTTTGTTTCCTCTTCAAGTATCCCCAGGCACAGACTGTGGAAAAGCACTTTCATTGAGAGAGGTTCCCAAGCTTCTAAGAAAAAAACGAGTTTCCGAAATACCAGCAAATATTTTTTCACCCAATCTTGATGATACTTGGTGCTAATGGTCAGTACACAAATCCCACTTGGCTCACCAAATTTTGTTCTTCTAGGTTGAAGAGTTCGTCTACAGTAGCAGTTTTTATATTTAGGTTTCCCTTGTTCTCTCCTATATAGATAGATGAATTTGGAACTCTAAATCCAACATGGTTTGTAGTAGCTCTTTGAAACTTGACAAAATAAAGGAGTTCTCAGTTTTGTCGCTATGGTTTGTTTCCTCTTCAAGTAGCCCCAGGCACAGAATGTTTAAAAGCACTTTCATTGAGAGGGGTTCCCAAGCTTCTAAGAAATAACGAGTTCCGAAATACCAGCAAATAATTTTTCACACAATCTTGTCGATACTTGGTGGTAATGATCAGTACACAAATCCCACTTGGCTCACCAAATTTTGTTCTTCTAGGTTTAAACGTTCATCTACAATAGCAGTTTATATATTTAGGTTTCTCTCTGTTCTCTCCTATATAGATAGCTGAATTTGGAACTCTAAATCCAACATGGTTTGCAGTAGCTCTTTGACACTTGACAAAATAAAGGAGTTCTCAGATTTGTCCCTATGGTTTGTTTCCTCATCAAGTAGCCCTAGGCACAGACTGTGGAAAAGCACTTTCATTGAGTGGGTTCCCAAGCTTCTAAGAAATAACGAGTTTCCGAAATACCAGCAAATATTTTTTCACCCCAATCTTGATGATACTTGGTGGTCATGATAAGTACACAAATCCCACTTGGCTCACCAAATTTTGGTCTTCTAGGTGAAGCGTTCGTCTACAGTAGCAGTTTTTATATTTAGATTTCTCTCTGTTCTCTCCATATAGATAGATGAATTTGGAACACTAAATCCAACATGGTTTGTAGTAGCTCTTTGAAACTTGACAAAATAAAGGAGTTCTCAGTTTTGTCGCCATGGTTTGTTTCCTCTTCAAGTAGCCCCAGGCACAGTCTGTGGAAAAGCACTTTCATTGAGAGGGGTTGCCAAGCTTCTAAGAAATAACGCGTTTCCGAAATACCAGCAATATTTTTTCACCCAATCTTGATGATACTTGGTGCTAATGGGTCAGTACACAAATCCCACTTGGCTCACAAAATTTTGTTCTTCTAGGTTGAAGCCTTCGTCTACAGTAGCAGTTTTTATATTTAGGTTTCCCTCTGTTCTCTCCTATATAGAAAGATGAATTTGGAACTCTAAATCCAACATGGTTTGTAGTAGCTCTTTGAAACTTGACAAAATAAAGGAGGTCTCAGATATGTCTCTATGGTTTGTATCCTCTTCAAGTAGCCCTAGGCACAGACTGTGGAAAAGCACTTTCATTGAGAGGGGTGCCAAGCTTCTAAGAAATAACGAGTTTCCGAAATACCAGCGAATATTTTTTCACCCAATCTTGATCATACTTGGTGGTAATGATCAGTACACAATCCCACTTGGCTCACCAAATTTTGTTCTTCTAGGTTGAAGAGTTCGTCTACAGTAGCAGTTTTTATATTTAGGGTTCCTCTGTTCTCTCCTATATAGAAAGATGAATTTGGAACTCTAAATCCAACATGGTTTGTAGTAGCTCTTTGAAACTTGACAAAATAAAGGAGTTCTGAGTTTTGTCGCTATGGTTTGTTTCCTCTTCAAGTAGCCCCAGGAACAGACTGTGGAAAGGCACTTTCATTGAGAGGGGTTCCCAAGCTTCTAAGAAATAACGAGTTTCCGAAATACCAGCAAATATTTTTTCACCCAATCTTGATGATACTTGGTGGTAATGATCAGTACACAAATCCCACTTGGCTCACCAAATTTTGTTCTTCTAGGTTGAAGCGTTCGTCTACAGTAGCAGTTTTTATATTTAGGTTTCACTCTGTTCTCTCATATATAGATAGATGAATTTGGAACTCTAACTCAACATGGTTTGTAGTAGCTCTTTGAAACTTGACAAAATAAAAATGTTCTCAGTTTTGTCTCTATGGTTTGTTTCCTCTTCAAGTAGCCCTAGGCACAGACTGTGGAAAAGCACTTTCATTGAGATGGGTTGCCAAGCTTCTAAGAAATAACGAGTTTCCGAAATACCAGCAAATATTTTTTCACACAATCTCGTTGATACTTGGAGGTAATGATCAGAACACAAATCCCACTTGGCTCACCAAATTTGTTCTTCTAGGTTGAAGCGTTCGTCTACAGTAGCAGTTTTTATATTTAGGTTTTTCTCTGTCTCTCCAATATAGATAGATGAATTTGGAACTCTAAATCCAACATGGTTTGTAGTAGCTCTTTGAAACTTGACAAAATAAAGGAGTTCTCAGTTTTGTCGCTATGGTTTGTTTCCTCTTCAAGTATCCCCAGGCACAGACTGTGAAAAGCACTTTCAATGAGAGAGGTTCCCAAGCTTCTAAGAAAAAAACGAGTTTCCGAAATACCAGCAATATTTTTTCACCCAATCTTGATGATACTTGGTGCTAATGGTCAGTACACAAATCCCACTTGGCTCACCAAATTTTGTTCTTCTAGGTGAAGAGTTCGTCTACAGTAGCAGTTTTTATATTTAGGTTTCCCTTGTTCTCTCCTATATAGATAGATGAATTTGGAACTCTAAATCCAACATGGTTTGTAGTAGCTCTTTGAAACTTGACAAAATAAAGGAGTTCTCAGTTTTGTCGCTATGGTTTGTTTCCTCTTCAAGTAGCCCCAGGCACAGAATGTTTAAAAGCACTTTCATGAGAGGGTTCCCAAGCTTCTAAGAAATAACGAGTTTCCGAAATACCAGCAAATAATTTTCACACAATCTTGTCGATACTTGGTGGTAATGATCAGTACACAAATCCCACTTGGCTCACCAAATTTTGTTCTTCTAGGTTTAAACGTTCATCTACAATAGCAGTTTATATATTTAGGTTTCTCTCTGTTCTCTCCTATATAGATAGATGAATTTGGAACTCTAAATCCAACATGGTTTGCAGTAGCTCTTTGACACTTGACAAAATAAAGGAGTTCTCAGATTTGTCCCTATGGTTTGTTTCCTCATCAAGTAGCCCTAGGCACAGACTGTGGAAAAGCACTTTCATTGAGTGGGGTTCCCAAGCTTCTAAGAAATAACGAGTTTCCGAAATACCAGCAAATATTTTTTCACCCAATCTTGATGATACTTGGTGGTCATGATAAGTACACAAATCCCACTTGGCTCACCAATTTTGGTCTTCTAGGTTGAAGCGTTCGTCTACAGTAGCAGTTTTTATATTTAGATTTCTCTCTGTTCTCTCCATATAGATAGATGAATTTGGAACACAAAATCAACATGGTTTGTAGTAGCTCTTTGAAACTTGACAAAATAAAGGAGTTCTCAGTTTTGTCGCCATGGTTTGTTTCCTCTTCAAGTAGCCCCAGGCACAGTCTGTGGAAAAGCACTTTCATTGAGAGGGGTTGCCAAGCTTCTAAGAAATAACGCGTTTCCGAAATACCAGCAAATATTTTTTCACCCAATCTTGATGATACTTGGTGCTAATGGTCAGTACACAACTCCCACTTGGCTCACAAAATTTTGTTCTTCTAGGTTGAAGCCTTCGTCTACAGTAGCAGTTTTTATATTTAGGTTTCCCTCTGTTCTCTCCTATATAGAAAGATGAATTTGGAACTCTAAATCCAACATGGTTTGTAGTAGCTCTTTGAAACTTGACAAAATAAAGGAGGTCTCAGATATGTCTCTATGGTTTGTATCCTCTTCAAGTAGCCCTAGGCACAGACTGTGGAAAAGCACTTTCATTGAGAGGGGTTGCCAAGCTTCTAAGAAATAACGAGTTTCCGAAATACCAGCGAATATTTTTTCACCCAATCTTGATCATACTTGGTGGTAATGATCAGTACACAAATCCCACTTGGCTCACCAAATTTTGTTCTTCTAGGTTGAAGAGTTCGTCTACAGTAGCAGTTTTATATTTTAGGGTTCCCTCTGTTCTCTCCTATATAGAAAGATGAATTTGGAACTCTAAATCCAACATGGTTTGTAGTAGCTCTTTGAAACTTGACAAAATAAAGGAGTTCTGAGTTTTGTCGCTATGGTTTGTTTCCTCTTCAAGTAGCCCCAGGAACAGACTGTGGAAAGGCACTTTCATTGAGAGGGGTTCCCAAGCTTCTAAGAAATAACGAGTTTCCGAAATACCAGCAAATATTTTTTCACCCAATCTTGATGATACTTGGTGGTAATGATCAGTACACAAATCCCACTTGGCTCACCAAATTTTGTTCTTCTAGGTTGAAGCGTTCGTCTACAGTAGCAGTTTTTATATTTAGGTTTCACTCTGTTCTCTCATATATAGATAGATGAATTTGGAACTCTAACTCCAACATGGTTTGTAGTAGCTCTTTGAAACTTGACAAAATAAAAATGTTCTCAGTTTTGTCTCTATGGTTTGTTTCCTCTTCAAGTAGCCCTAGGCACAGACTGTGGAAAAGCACTTTCATTGAGATGGGTTGCCAAGCTTCTAAGAAATAACGAGTTTCCGAAATACCAGCAAATATTTTTTCACACAATCTCGTTGATACTTGGAGGTAATGATCAGAACACAAATCCCACTTGGCTCACCAAATTTGTTCTTCTAGGTTGAAGCGTTCGTCTACAGTAGCAGTTTTTATATTTAGGTTTTTCTCTGTTCTCTCCAATATAGATAGATGAATTTGGAACTCTAAATCCAACATGGTTTGTAGTAGCTCTTTGAAACTTGACAAAATAAAGGAGTTCTCAGATTTGTCTCTATGGTTTGTTCCTCTTCAAGTAGCCCTAGGCACAGACTGTGGAAAAGCACTTTCATTGAGAGGGGTTGCCAAGCTTCTAAGAAATAACGAGTTTCAGAAATACCAGCGAATATTTTTTCACCCAATCTTGATGATACTTGTTGCTAATGATCAGTACACAAATCCCACTTGGCTCACCATTTTGTTCTTCTAGGTTGAAGCGTTCGCTTACAGTAGCAGTTTTTATATTTATGTTTCCCTCTGTTCTCTCCTATATAGAAAGATGAATTTGGAACTCTAAATCCAACATGGTTTGTAGTAGCTCTTTGAAACTTGACAAAATAAACGAGTTCTCAGTTTTCTCGCTATGGTTTGTTTCCTCTTCAAGTAGCCCCAGGCACAGACTGTGGAAAGCACTTTCATTGAGATGGGTTGCCAAGCTTCTAAGAAATAACGAGTTTCCGAAATACCAGCAAATATTTTTTCACCCAATCTTGATGATACTTGGTGGTAATGATCAGTACACAAATCCCACTTGGCTCACCAAATTTTGTTCTTCTAGGTTGAAGCGTTCGTCTACAGTAGCAGTTTTTATATTTAGGTTTCACTCTGTTTTCTCATATATAGATAGATGAATTTGGAAATCTAAATCCAACATGGTTTGTAGTAGCTCTTTGAAACTTGACAAAATAAATGAATTCTCAGTTTTGTCTCTACGGTTTGTTTCCTCATTAAGTAGCCCTAGGCAGAGACTCAGGAAAAGCACTTTCATTGAAACGGGTTGCCAAGCTTCCAAGAAAAAACGAGTTTCCGAAATACCAGCAAATATTTTTTCACACAATCTTGTCGATACTTGGTGGTAATGATCAGTACACAAATCCCACTTGGCTCACCAAATTTTGTTCTTCTAGGTTTAAACGTTCGTCTACAATAGCAGTTTATATATTTAGGTTTCTCTCTGTTCTCTCCTATATAGATAGATGAATTTGGAACTCTAAATCCAACATGGTTTGTAGTAGCTCTTTGAAACTTGACAAAATAAAGGAGTTCTCAGTTTTGTCTCTATGGTTTGTTTCCTCTTAAAGAAGCCCTAGGAACAGACTGTGGAAAGCACTTTCATTGAAATGGGTTGCCAAGCTTCTAAGAAATAACGAGTTTCCGAAATACCAGCAAATATTTTTTCACACAATCTTGTTGATACTTGGTGGTAATGATCAGAACACAAATCCCACTTGGCTCACCAAATTTTGGTCTTCTAGGTTGAAGCGTTCGTCTACAGTAGCAGTTTTTATATTTAGATTTCTCTCTGTTCTCTCCTATATAGATAGATGAATTTGGAACTCTAAATCCAACATGGTTTGCAGTAGCTCTTTGAAACTTGACAAAATAAAGGAGTTCTCAGATTTGTCTCTATGGTTTGTTTCCTCATCAAGTAGCCCTAGGCACAGACTGTGGAAAAGCACTTTCATTGAGAGGGGTTCCAAAGCTTCTAAGAAATAACGAGTTTCCGAAATACCAGCAAATATTTTTTCACAAAATCTTGATGATACTTGGTGGTCATTATAAGTACACAAATCCCACTTGGCTCACCAAATTTTGGTCTTCTAGGTTGAAGCGTTCGTCTACAGTAGCTGTTTTTATATTTAGGTTTTTCTCTGTTCTCTCCTATATAGATAGATGAATTTGGAACTCTAAATCCAACATGGTTTGTAGTAGCTCTTTGAAACTTGACAAAATAAAGGAGTTCTCAGTTTTGTCGCTATGGTTTGTTTCCTCTTCAAGTATCCCCAGGCACAGACTGTGGAAAAGCACTTTCATTGAGAGGGGTTCCCAAGCTTCTAAGAAAAAAACGAGTTTCCGAAATACCAGCAAATATTTTTTCACCCAATCTTGATGATACTTGGTGCTAATGGTCAGTACACAAATCCCACTTGCTCACCAAATTTTGTTCTTCTAGGTTGAAGAGTTCGTCTACAGTAGCAGTATTTATATTTAGGTTTCCCTTGTTCTCTCCTATATAGATAGATGAATTTGGAACTCTAAATCCAACATGGTTTGTAGTAGCTCTTTGAAACTTGACAAAATAAAGGAGTTCTCAGTTTTGTCGCTATGGTTTGTTTCCTCTTCAAGTAGCCCCAGGCACAGAATGTTTAAAAGCACTTTCATTGAGAGGGGTTCCCAAGCTTCTAAGAAATAACGAGTTTCCGAAATACCAGCAAATATTTTTTCACCCAATCTTGATGATACTTGGTGGTAATGATCAGTACACAAATCAAACTTGGCTCACCAAATTTTGTTCTTCTAGGTTGAAGCGTTCGTCTACAGTAGCAGTTTTTATATTTAGGTTTCACTCTTTTCTCTCATATATAGATAGATGAATTTGGAACTCTAACTCCAACATGGTTTGTAGTAGCTCTTTGAAACTTGACAAAATAAAAATGTTCTCAGTTTTGTCTCTATGGTTTGTTTCCTCTTCAAGTAGCCCTAGGCACAGACTGTGGAAAAGCACTTTCATTGAGATGGGTTGCCAAGCTTCTAAGAAATAACGAGTTTCCGAAATACCAGCAAATATTTTTTCACACAATCTCGTTGATACTTGGAGGTAATGATCAGAACACAAATCCCACTTGGCTCACCAAATTTGTTCTTCTAGGTTGAAGCGTTCGTCTACAGTAGCAGTTTTTATATTTAGGTTTTTCTCTGTTCTCTCCAATATAGATAGATGAATTTGGAACTCTAAATCCAACATGGTTTGTAGTAGCTCTTTGAAACTTGACAAAATAAAGGAGTTCTCAGATTTGTCTCTATGGTTTGTTCCTCTTCAAGTAGCCCTAGGCACAGACTGTGGAAAAGCACTTTCATTGAGAGGGGTTGTCAAGCTTCTAAGAAATAACGAGTTTCAGAAATACCAGCGAATATTTTTTCACCCAATCTTGATGATACTTGTTGCTAATGATCAGTACACAAATCCCACTTGGATCACCAAATTTTGTTCTTCTAGGTTGAAGCGTTCGTCTACAGTAGCAGTTTTTATATTTATGTTTCCCTCTGTTCTCTCCTATATAGAAAGATGATTTTGGAACTCTAATCCAACATGGTTTGTAGTAGCTCTTTGAAACTTCACAAAATAAAGGAGTTCTCAGTTTTGTCGCTATGGTTTGTTTCCTCTTCAAGTAGCCCCAGGCACAGACTGTGGAAAGCACTTTCATTGAGATGGGTTGCCAAGCTTCTAAGAAATAACGAGTTTCCGAAATACCAGCAAATATTTTTTCACCCAATATTGATGATACTTGGTGGTAATGATCAGTACACAAATCCCACTTGGCTCACCAAATTTTGTTCTTCTAGGTTGAAGCGTTCGTCTACAGTAGCAGTTTTTATATTTAGGTTTCACTCTGTTTTCTCATATATAGATAGATGAATTTGGAAATCTAAATCCAACATGGTTTGTAGTAGCTCTTTGAAACTTGACAAAATAAATGAATTCTCAGTTTTGTCTCTATGGTTTGTTTCCTCATTAAGTAGCCCTAGGCAGAGACTCGGGAAAAGCACTTTCATTGAAACGGGTTGCCAAGCTTCCAAGAAAAAACGAGTTTCCGAAATACCAGCAAATATTTTTTCACACAATCTTGTCGATACTTGGTGGTAATGATCAGTACACAAATCCCACTTGGCTCACCAAATTTTGTTCTTCTAGGTTTAAACGTTCATCTACAATAGCAGTTTATATATTTAGGTTTCTCTCTGTTCTCTCCTATATAGATAGATGAATTTGGAACTCTAAATCCAACATGGTTTGTAGTAGCTCTTTGAAACTTGACAAAATAAAGGAGTTCTCAGTTTTGTCTCTATGGTTTGTTTCCTCTTAAAGAAGCCCTAGGCACAGACTGTGGAAAGCACTTTCATTGAGATGGGTTGCCAAGCTTCTAAGAAATAAAGAGTTTCCGAAATACCAGCAAATATTTTTTCACACAATCTTGTTGATACTTGGTGGTAATGATCAGAACACAAATCCCACTTGGCTCACCAAATTTTGGTCTTCTAGGTTGAAGCGTTCGTCTACAGTATCAGTTTGTATATTTAGATTTCTCTCTGTTCTCTCCTATATAGATAGATGAATTTGGAACTCTAAATCCAACATGGTTTGCAGTAGCTCTTTGAAACTTGACAAAATAAAGGAGTTCTCAGATTTGTCCCTATGGTTTGTTTCCTCATCAAGTAGCCCTAGGCACAGACTGTGGAAAAGCACTTTCATTGAGTGGGGTTCCCAAGCTTCTAAGAAATAACGAGTTTCCGAAATACCAGCAAATATTTTTTCACCCAATCTTGATGATACTTGGTGGTCATGATAAGTACACAAATCCCACTTGGCTCACCAAATTTTGGTCTTCTAGGTTGAAGCGTTCGTCTACAGTAGCAGTTTTTATATTTAGATTTCTCTCTGTTCTCTCTTATATAGATATTGAATTTGGAACACTAAATCCAACATGGTTTGTAGTAGCTCTTTGAAACTTGACAAAATAAAGGAGTTCTCAGTTTTGTCGCCATGGTTTGTTTCCTCTTCAAGTAGTCCCAGGCACAGTCTGTGGAAAAGCACTTTCATTGAGAGGGGTTGCCAAGCTTCTAAGAAATAACGCGTTTCCGAAATACCAGCAAATATTTTTTCACCCAATCTTGATGATACTTGGTGCTAATGGTCAGTACACAAATCCCACTTGGCTCACAAAATTTTGTTCTTCTAGGTTGAAGCCTTCGTCTACAGTAGCAGTTTTTATATTTAGGTTTCCCTCTGTTCTCTCCTATATAGAAAGATGAATTTGGAACTCTAAATCCAACATGGTTTGTAGTAGCTCTTTGAAACTTGACAAAATAAAGGAGGTCTCACATATGTCTCTATGGTTTGTATCCTCTTCAAGTAGCCCTAGGCACAGACTGTGGAAAAGCACTTTCATTGAGAGGGGTTGCCAAGCTTCTAAGAAATAACGAGTTTCCGAAATACCAGCGAATATTTTTTCACCCAATCTTGATCATACTTGGTGGTAATGATCAGTACACAAATCCCACTTGGCTCACCAAATTTTGTTCTTCTAGGTTGAAGAGTTCGTCTACAGTAGCAGTTTTTATATTTAGGGTTCCCTCTGTTCTCTCCTATATAGAAAGATGAATTTGGAACTCTAAATCCAACATGGTTTGTAGTAGCTCTTTGAAACTTGACAAAATAAAGGAGTTCTGAGTTTTGTCGCTATGGTTTGTTTCCTCTTCAAGTAGCCCCAGGCACAGACTGTGGAAAAGCACTTTCATTGAGAGGGGTTCCCAAGCTTCTAAGAAATAATGAGTTTCCGAAATACCAGCAAATATTTTTTCACCCAATCTTGATGATACTTGGTGGTAATGATCAGTACACAATTCCCACTTGGCTCACCAAATTTTGTTCTTCTAGGTTGAAGCGTTCGTCTACAGTAGCAGTTTTTATATTTAGGTTTCACTCTGTTCTCTCATATATAGATAGATGAATTTGGAACTCTAACTCCAACATGGTTTCTAGTAGCTCTTTGAAACTTGACAAAATAAAAATGTTCTCAGTTTTGTCTCTATGGTTTGTTTCCTCTTCAAGTAGCCCTAGGCACAGACTGTGGAAAAGCACTTTCATTGAGATGGGTTGCCAAGCTTCTAAGAAATAACGAGTTTCCAAAATACCAGCAAATATTTTTTCACACAATCTTGTTGATACTTGGAGGTAATGATCAGAACACAAATCCCACTTGGCTCACCAAATTTGTTCTTCTAGGTTGAAGCGTTCGTCTACAGTAGCAGTTTTTATATTTAGGTTTTTCTCTGTTCTCTCCAATATAGATAGATGAATTTGGAACTCTAAATCCAACATGGTTTGTAGTAGCTCTTTGAAACTTGACAAAATAAAGGAGTTCTCATATTTGTCTCTATGGTTTGTTAATCTTCAAGTAGCCCTAGGCACAGACTGTGGGAAAGCACTTTCATTGAGAGGGGTTGCCAAGCTTCTAAGAAATAACGAGTTTCAGAAATACCAGCGAATATTTTTTCACCCAATCTTGATGATACTTGTTGCTAATGATCAGTACACAAATCCCACTTGGCTCACCAAATTTTGTTCTTCTAGGTTGAAGCGTTCGTCTACAGTAGCAGTTTTTATATTTATGTTTCCCTCTGTTCTCTCCTATATAGAAAGATGAATTTGGAACTCTAAATCCAACATGGTTTGTAGTAGCTCTTTGAAACTTGACAAAATGATGGAGTTCTCAGTTTTGTCGCTATGGTTTGTTTCCTCTTCAAGTAGCCCCAGGCACAGACTGTGGAAAGCACTTTCATTGAGATGGGTTGCCAAGCTTCTAAGAAATAACGAGTTTCCGAAATACCAGCAAATATTTTTTCACCCAATATTGATGATACTTGGTGGTAATGATCAGTACACAAATCCCACTTGGCTCACCAAATTTTGTTCTTCTAGGTTGAAGCGTTCGTCTACAGTAGCAGTTTTTATATTTAGGTTTCACTCTGTTTTCTCATATATAGATAGATGAATTTGGAAATCTAAATCCAACATGGTTTGTAGTAGCTCTTTGAAACTTGACAAAATAAATGAATTCTCAGTTTTGTTTCTATGGTTTGTTTCCTCATTAAGTAGCCCTAGGCAGAGACTCGGGAAAAGCACTTTCATTGAAACGGGTTGCCAAGCTTCCAAGAAAAAACGAGTTTCCGAAATACCAGCAAATATTTTTTCACACAATCTTGTCGATACTTGGTGGTAATGATCAGTACACAAATCCCACTTGGCTCACCAAATTTTGTTCTTCTAGGTTTAAACGTTCGTCTACAATAGCAGTTTATATATTTAGGTTTCTCTCTGTTCTCTCCTATATAGATAGATGAATTTGGAACTCTAAATCCAACATGGTTTGTAGTAGCTCTTTGAAACTTGACAAAATAAAGGAGTTCTCAGTTTTGTCTCTATGGTTTGTTTCCTCTTAAAGAAGCCCTAGGCACAGACTGTGGAAAGCACTTTCATTGAGATGGGTTGCCAAGCTTCTAAGAAATAACGAGTTTCCGAAATACCAGCAAATATTTTTTCACACAATCTTGTTGATACTTGGTGGTAATGATCAGAACACAAATCCCACTTGGCTCACCAAATTTTGGTCTTCTAGGTTGAAGCGTTCGTCTACAGTAGCAGTTTTTATATTTAGATTTCTCTCTGTTCTCTCCTATATAGATAGATGAATTTGGAACTCTAAATCCAACATGGTTTGCAGTAGCTCTTTGAAACTTGACAAAATAAAGGAGTTCTCAGATTTGTCTCTATGGTTTGTTTCCTCATCAAGTAGCCCTAGGCACAGACTGTGGAAAAGCACTTTCATTGAGAGGGGTTCCCAAGCTTCTAAGAAATAACGAGTTTCCGAAATACCAGCAAATATTTTTTCACCCAATCTTGATGATACTTGGTGGTCATGATAAGTACACAAATCCCACTTGGCTCACCAAATTTTGGTCTTCTAGGTTGAAGCGTTCGTCTACAGTAGCAGTTTTTATATTTAGGTTTTTCTCTGTTCTCTCCTATATAGATAGATGAATTTGGAACTCTAAATCCAACATGGTTTGTAGTAGCTCTTTGAAACTTGACAAAATAAAGGAGTTCTCAGTTTTGTCGCTATGGTTTGTTTCCTCTTCAAGTATCCCCAGGCACAGACTGTGGAAAAGCACTTTCATTGAGAGGGGTTCCCAAGCTTCTAAGAAAAAAACGAGTTTCCGAAATACCAGCAAATATTTTTTCACCCAATCTTGATGATACTTGGTGCTAATGGTCAGTACACAAATCCCACTTGGCTCACCAAATTTTGTTCTTCTAGGTTGAAGAGTTCGTCTACAGTAGCAGTTTTTATATTTAGGTTTCCCTTGTTCTCTCCTATATAGATAGATGAATTTAGAACTCTTAATCCAACATGGTTTGTAGTAGCTCTTTGAAACTTGACAAAATAAAGGAGTTCTCAGTTTTGTCGCTATGGTTTGTTTCCTCTTCAAGTAGCCCCAGGCACAGAATGTTTAAAAGCACTTTCATTGAGAGGGGTTCCCAAGCTTCTAAGAAATAACGAGTTTCCGAAATACCAGCAAATATTTTTTCACCCAATCTTGATGATACTTGGTGCTAATGGTCAGTACACAAATCCCACTTGGCTCACCAAATTTTGTTCTTCTAGGTTGAAGCGTTCGTCTACAGTAGCAGTTTTTATATTTAGGTTTCCCTCTGTTCTCTCCTATATAGATAGATGAATTTGGAACTCTAACTCCAACATGGTTTGTAGTAGCTCTTTGAAACTTGACAAAATAAAAATGTTCTCAGTTTTGTCTCTATGGTTTGTTTCCTCTTCAAGTAGCCCTAGGCACAGACTGTGGAAAGCACTTTCATTGAGATGGGTTGCCAAGCTTCTAAGAAATAACGAGTTTCCGAAATACCAGCAAATATTTTTTCACCCAATCTTGATGATACTTGGTGGTCATGATAAGTACACAAATCCCACTTGGCTCACCATATTTTGGTCTTCTAGGTTGAAGCGTTCGTCTACAGTAGCAGTTTTTATATTTAGGTTTTTCTCTGTTCTCTCCTATATAGATAGATGAATTTGGAACTCTAAATCCAACATGGTTTGTAGTAGCTCTTTGAAACTTGACAAAATAAAGGAGTTCTCAGTTTTGTCGCTATGGTTTGTTTCCTCTTCAAGTATCCCCAGGCACAGACTGTGGAAAAGCACTTTCATTGAGAGGGGTTCCCAAGCTTCTAAGAAAAAAACGAGTTTCCGAAATACCAGCAAATATTTTTTCACCCAATCTTGATGATACTTGGTGCTAATGGTCAGTACACAAATCCCACTTGGCTCACCAAATTTTGTTCTTCTAGGTTGAAGAGTTCGTCTACAGTAGCAGTTTTTATATTTAGGTTTCCCTTGTTCTCTCCTATATAGATAGATGAATTTAGAACTCTTAATCCAACATGGTTTGTAGTAGCTCTTTGAAACTTGACAAAATAAAGGAGTTCTCAGTTTTGTCGCTATGGTTTGTTTCCTCTTCAAGTAGCCCCAGGCACAGAATGTTTAAAAGCACTTTCATTGAGAGGGGTTCCCAAGCTTCTAAGAAATAACGAGTTTCCGAAATACCAGCAAATATTTTTTCACCCAATCTTGATGATACTTGGTGCTAATGGTCAGTACACAAATCCCACTTGGCTCACCAAATTTTGTTCTTCTAGGTTGAAGCGTTCGTCTACAGTAGCAGTTTTTATATTTAGGTTTCCCTCTGTTCTCTCCTATATAGATAGATGAATTTGGAACTCTAACTCCAACATGGTTTGTAGTAGCTCTTTGAAACTTGACAAAATAAAAATGTTCTCAGTTTTGTCTCTATGGTTTGTTTCCTCTTCAAGTAGCCCTAGGCACAGACTGTGGAAAGCACTTTCATTGAGATGGGTTGCCAAGCTTCTAAGAAATAACGAGTTTTCGAAATACCGGCAAATATTTTTTCACACAATCTTGTTGATACTTGGTGGTAATGATCAGTACACAAATCCCACTTGGCTCACCAAATTTTGGTCTTCTAGGTTGAAGCGTTCGTCTACAGTAGCAGTTTTTATATTTAGGTTTTTCTCTGTTCTCTCCAATATAGATAGATGAATTAGGAACTCTAAATCCAACATGGTTTGTAGTAGCTCTTTGAAACTTGACAAAATAAAGGAGTTCTCAGATTTGTCTCTATGGTTTGTTCCTCTTCAAGTAGCCCTAGGCACAGACTGTGGAAAAGCACTTTCATTGAGAGGGGTTGCCAAGCTTCTAAGAAATAACGAGTTTCAGAAATACCAGCGAATATTTTTTCACCCAATCTTGATAATATTTGTTGCTAATGATCAGTACACAAATCCCACTTGGCTCACCAAATTTTGTTCTTCTAGGTTGAAGCGTTCGTCTACAGTAGCAGTTTTTATATTTATGTTTCCCTCTGTTCTCTCCTATATAGAAAGATGAATTTGGAACTCTAAATCCAACATGGTTTGTAGTAGCTCTTTGAAACTTGACAAAATAAAGGAGTTCTCAGTTTTGTCGCTATGGTTTGTTTCCTCTTCAAGTAGCCCCAGGCACAGACTGTGGAAAGCACTTTCATTGAGATGGGTTGCCAAGCTTCTAAGAAATAACGAGTTTCCGAAATACCAGCAAATATTTTTTCCCCAAATCTTGATGATACTTGGTGGTAATGATCAGTACACAAATCCCACTTGGCTCACCAAATTTTGTTCTTCTAGGTTGAAGCGTTCGTCTACAGTAGCAGTTTTTATATTTAGGTTTCACTCTGTTTTCTCATACATAGATAGATGAATTTGGAAATCTAAATCCAACATGGTTTGTAGTAGCTCTTTGAAACTTGACAAAATAAATGAATTCTCAGTTTTGTCTCTATGGTTTGTTTCCTCATTAAGTAGCCCTAGGCAGAGACTCGGGAAAAGCACTTTCATTGAAACGGGTTGCCAAGCTTCCAAGAAAAAACGAGTTTCCGAAATACCAGCAAATATTTTTTTCACACAATCTTGTCGATACTTGGTGGTAATGATCAGAACACAAATCCCACTTGGCTCACCAAATTTTGGTCTTCTAGGTTGAAGCGTTCGTCTACAGTAGCAGTTTTTATATTTAGATTTCTCTCTGTTCTCTCCTATATAGATAGATGAATTTGGAACTCTAAATCCAACATGGTTTGCAGTAGCTCTTTGAAACTTGACAAAATAAAGGAGTTCTCAGATTTGTCTCTATGGATTGTTTCCTCATCAAGTAGCCCTAGGCACAGACTGTGGAAAAGCACTTTCATTGAGAGGGGTTCCCAAGCTTCTAAGAAATAACGAGTTTCCGAAATACCAGCACATATTTTTTCACCAAATCTTGATGATACTTGGTGCTAATGGTCAGTACACAAATCCCACTTGGCTCACCAAATTTTGTTCTTCTAGGTTGAAGAGTTCGTCTACAGTAGCAGTTTTTATATTTAGGTTTCCCTTGTTCTCTCCTATATAGATAGATGAATTTGGAACTCTAAATCCAACATGGTTTGCAGTAGCTCTTTGAAACTTGAGAAAATAAAGGAGTTCTCAGTTTTGTCGCTATGGTTTGTTTCCTTTTCAAGTAGCCCCAGGCACAGAATGTTTAAAAGCACTTTCATTGAGAGGGGTTCCCAAGCTTCTAAGAAATAACGAGTTTCCGAAATACCAGCACATATTTTTTCACCAAATCTTGATGATACTTGGTGCTAATGGTCAGTACACAAATCCCACTTGGCTCACCAAATTTTGTTCTTCTAGGTTGAAGCCTTCGTCTACAGTAGCAGTTTTTATATTTAGGTTTCCCTCTGTTCTCTCCTATATAGAAAGATGAATTTGGAACTTTAAATCCAACATGGTTTGTAGTAGCTCTTTGAAACTTGACAAAGTAAAGGAGGTCTCAGATATGTCTCTATGGTTTGTTTCCTCTTCAAGTAGCCCTAGGCACAGACTGTGGAAAAGCACTTTCATTGAGATGGGTTGCCAAGCTTCTAAGAAATAACGAGTTTCCGAAATACCAGCGAATATTTTTTCACCCAATCTTGATGATACTTGATGGCAATGATCAGTACACAAATCCCACTTGGCTCACCAAATTTTGTTCTTCTAGTTTGAAGCGTTCGTCTACAGTAGCAGTTTTTATATTTAGGGTTCCCTCTGTTCTCTCCTATATAGAAAGATGAATTTGGAACTCTAAATCCAACATGGTTTGTAGTAGCTCTTTGAAACTTGACAAAATAAAGGAGTTCTCAGTTTTGTCGCTATGGTTTGTTTCCTCTTCAAGTAGCCCCAGGCACAGACTGTGGAAAAGCACTTTCATTGAGAGGGGTTCCCAAGCTTCTAAGAAATAATGAGTTTCCGAAATACCAGCAAATATTTTTTCACCCAATCTTGATGATACTTGGTGGTAATGATCAGTACACAAATCCCACTTGGCTCACCAAGTTTTGTTCTTCTAGGTTCAAGCGTTCGTCTACAGTAGCAGTTTTTATATTTAGGTTTCCCTCTGTTCTCTCCTATATAGATAGATGAATTTGGAACTCTAACTCCAACATGGTTTGTAGTAGCTCTTTGAAACTTGACAAAATAAAAATGTTCTCAGTTTTGTCTCTATGGTTTGTTTCCTCTTCAAGTAGCCCTAGGCACAGACTGTGGAAAAGCACTTTCATTGAGATGGGTTGCCAAGCTTCTAAGAAATAACGAGTTTCCGAAATACCAGCAAATATTTTTTCACACAATCTTGTTGATACTTGGAGGTAATGATCAGAAAACAAATCCCACTTGGCTCACCAAATTTGTTCTTCTAGGTTGAAGCGTTCGTCTACAGTAGCAGTTTTTATATTTAGGTTTTTCTCTGTTCTCTCCAATATAGATAGATGAATTTGGAACTCTAAATACAACATGGTTTGTAGTAGCTCTTTGAAACTTGACAAAATAAAGGAGGTCTCAGATTTTCTCTATGGTTTGTTTCCTCTTCAAGTAGCCCTAGGCACAGACTGTGGAAAGCACTTTCATTGAGATGGGTTGCCAACTTCTAAGAAATAACGAGTTTTCGAAATACCAGCAAATATTTTTTCACACAATCTTGTTGATACTTGGTGGTAATGATCAGTACAAAAATCCCACTTGGCTCACCAAATTTTGGTCTTCTAGGTTGAAGCGTTCGTCTACAGTAGCAGTTTTTATATTTAGATTTCTCTCTGTTCCCTCCTATATAGAAAGATGAATTTGGAACTCTAAATCCAACATGGTTTGTAGTAGCTCTTTGAAACTTGACAAAATAAAGGAGTTCTCTGTTTTGTCGCTATGGTTTGTTTCCTCTTCAAGTAGCCCCAGGCACAGACTGTGGAAAAGCACTTTCATTGAGAGGGGTTCCCAAGCTTCTAAGAAATAACGAGTTTCCGAAATACCAGCAAATATTTTTTCACCCAATCTTGATGATACTTGGTGCTAATGGTCAGTACACAAATCCCACTTGGCTCACCAAATTTTGTTCTTCTAGGTTGAAGCGTTCGTCTACAGTAGCAGTTTTTATATTTAGGTTTCCGTCTGCTCTCTCCTATATAGATAGATGAATTTGGAACTCTAAATCCAACATGGTTTGTAGTAGCTCTTTGAAACTTGACAAAATAAAGGAGTTCTCAGATTTGTCTCTATGGTTTGTTTCCTCTTCAAGTAGCCCTAGGCACAGACTGTGTAAGCGCACATTCATTGAGAGGGGTTGCCAAGCTTCTAAGAAATAACGAGTTTCCGAAATACCAGCGAATATTTTTCACCCAATCTTGATGATACTTGTTGCTAATGATCAGTACACAAATCCCACTTGGCTCACCAAATTTTGTTCTCCTAGGTTGAAGCGTTCGTCTACAGTAGCAGTTTTTATATTTAGGTTTCCCTCTGTTCTCTCCTATATAGAAAGATGAATTTGGAACTCTAAATCCAACATGGTTTGTAGTAGCTCTTTGAAACTTGACAAAATAAAGGAGTTCTGAGTTTTGTCGCTATGGTTTGTTTCCTCTTCAAGTAGCCCCAGGCACAGACTGTGGAAAAGCACTTTCATTGAGAGGGGTTCCCAAGCTTCTAAGAAATAACGAGTTTCCGAAATACCAGCAAATATTTTTTCACCCAATCTTGATGATACTTGGTGGTAATGATCAGTACACAAATCCCACTTGGCTCACCAAATTTTGTTCTTCTAGGTTGAAGCGTTCGTCTACAGTAGCAGTTTTTATATTTAGGTTTCCCTCTGTTCTCTCCTATATAGATAGATGAATTTGGAACTCTAACTCCAACATGGTTTGTAGTAGCTCTTTGAAACTTGACAAAATAAAAATGTTCTCAGTTTTGTCTCTATGGTTTGTTTCCTCTTCAAGTAGCCCTAGGCACAGACTGTGGAAAAGCACTTTCATTGAGATGGGTTGCCAAGCTTCTAAGAAATAACGAGTTTCCGAAATACCAGCAAATATTTTTTCACACAATCTTGTTGATACTTGGAGGTAATGATCAGAACACAAATCCCACTTGGCTCACCAAATTTGTTCTTCTAGGTTGAAGCGTTCGTCTACAGTAGCAGTTTTTATATTTAGGTTTCCCTCTGTTCTCTCCTATATCTAAAGATGAATTTGGAACTCTAAATCCAACATGGTTTGTAGTAGCTCTTTGAAACTTGACAAAATAAAGGAGTTCTCAGTTTTGTCGCTATGGTTTGTTTCCTATTCTAGTAGCCCCAGGCACAGACTGTGGAAAAGCACTTTCATTGAGAGGGGTTCCCAAGCTTCTAAGAAATAACGAGTTTCCGAAATACCAGCAAATATTTTTTCACCCAATCTTGATGATACTTGGTGGTAATGATCAGTACACAAATCCCACTTGGCTTACAAAATTTTGTTCTTCTAGGTTGAAGCATTCGCCTACAGTAGCAGTTTTTATATTTAGGTTACCCTCTGTTCTCTCCTATATAGATAGATGAATTTGGAACTCTAAATCCAACATGGTTTGTAGTAGCTCTTTGAAACTTGACAAAATAAAGGAGTTCTCAGATTTGTCTCTATGGTTTGTTTCCTCTTCAAGTAGCCCTAGGCACAGACTGTGGAAAAGCACTTTCATTGAGAGGGCTTGCCAAGCTTCTAAGAAATAACGAGTTTCCGAAATACCAGCAAATATTTTTTCACCCAATCTTGATGATACTTGGTGGTAATGATCAGTACACAAATCCCACTTGGCTCACCAAATTTTGTTCTTCTAGGTTGAAGTGTTCGTCTACAGTAGCAGTTTTTATATTTAGTTTTCCCTCTGTTCTCTCCTATATAGATAGATGAATTTGGAACTCTAAATCCAACATGGTTTGTAGTAGCTCTTTGAAACTTGACAAAATAAAGGAGTACTCAGTTTTGTCTCTATGGTTTGTTTCCTCTTAAAGAAGCCCTAGGCACAGACTGTGGAAAGCACTTTCATTGAGATGGGTTGCCAAGCTTCTAAGAAATAACGAGTTTTCGAAATACCGGCAAATATTTTTTCACACAATCTTGATGATACTTGGTGGTAATGATCAGTACACAAATCCCACTTGGCTCACCAAATTTTGGTCTTCTAGGTTGAAGCGTTCGTCTACAGTAGCAGTTTTTATATTTAGATTTCTCTCTGTTCTCTCCTATATAGATAGATGAATTTGGAACTCTAAATCCAACATGGTTTGCAGTAGCTCTTTGAAACTTGACAAAATAAAGGAGTTCTCAGATTTGTCTCTATGGTTTGTTTCCTCATCAAGTAGCCGTAGGCACAGACTGTGGAAAAGCACTTTTATTGAGAGGGGTTCCCAAGCTTCTAAGAAATAACGAGTTTCCGAAATACCAGCAAATATTTTTTCACCCAATCTTGATGATACTTGGTGGAAATGATCAGTACACAAATCCCACTTGGCTCACCAAATTTTGTTCTTCTAGGTTGAAGCGTTCGTCTACAGTAGCAGTTTTTATATTCAAGTTTCCCTCTGTTCTCTCCTATATAGATAGATGAATTTGGAATTCTAAATCCAACATGGTTTGTAGTAGCTCTTTGAAACTTGACAAAATAAAGGAGTTCTCAGATTTGTCTCTGTGGTTTGTTTCCTCTTCAAGTAGCCCTAGGCACAGACTGTGGAAAAGCACTTTAATTGAGAGGGGTTGCC
>NW_027514222.1:0-88561 GCF_048772815.1 Callospermophilus lateralis
AGTGAGAACTCCTTTATTTGTCACGTTTCCAAAGACCTACTACGAACCATGTTGGATTTAGAGTTCCAAATTCATCTATCTATATAGGAGAGAACAGAGTGAAACCTAAATTTAAACTGCTACTGTAGACGCACGCTTCAACCTAGAAGAACAAAATTTGGTGAGCCAAGTGGGATTTGTGTACTGATCATTACCACCAAGTATCATCAAGATTGGTGAAAAAATATTTGCTGGTATTTCGGAAACTCGTTAATTCTTAGAAGCTTGGCAACCCCTCTGATGAAAGTGCTTTTCCACAGTCTGCGCCTAGGGCTACTTGAAGAGGAAACAAACCATAGAGACAAAAGTGAGAACTCCTTTATTTTGTCAAGTTCCAAAAAGCTACTACGAACCATGTTGGATTTAGAGTTCCAAATTCATCTTTCTATATAGGAGAGAACAGAGTGAAACCTAAATATAAACTGCTACTGTAGACGCACGCTTCAACCTAGAAGAACAAAATTTGGTGAGCCAAGTGGGATTTGTGTACTGATCCTTACCACCAAGTATCATCAAGATTGGGTGAAAAAATAATTGCTGGTATTTCGAAAACTCGTTAATTCTTAGAAGCTTGGCAACCTCTCTCGATGAAAGTGCTTTTCCACAGTCTGTGCCTAGGGCTACTTGAAGAGGAAACAAACCATAGAGACAAAACTGAGAACTCCTTTATTTTGTCAAGTTTCAAAGAGCTACTACGAACCATGTTGGATTTAGAGTTCCAAATTCATCTATCTGTATAGAGGAGAACAGAGGGAAACCTAAATATAAAAACTGATACTGCAGACGAACGCTTCAACCTAGAAGAACAAAATTTGGAGAGCCAAGTGGGATTTGTGTACTGATCCTTACCACCCAGTATCATAAAGATTGGGTAAAAAAATATTTGCTGGTATTTCGGAAACTCGTTAATTCTTAGAAGCTTGGCAACCCCTCTAAATGAAATTGCTTTTCCACCGTCTGCGCCTAGGGCTACTTGAAGATGAAACAAACCATAGAGACAAAACTGAGATCTCCTTTATTTTGTCAAGTTCCAAAGAGCTACTACGAACCATGATGGATTTAGAGTTTCAAATTCTTTTATCTATATAGGAGAGAACAGAGGGAAACCTAAATATAAAAACTGCTACTGTAGACGTACGCTTCACCCTAGAAGAACAAAATTTGGTGAGCCAAGTGGGATTTGTGTACTGATCATTACCACCAAGTATCATCAGGATTGGGTGAAAAATATTTGCTGCTGGTTTGGGAACTCGTTAATTCTTAGAAGCTTGGCAACCCCTCTCAATGAAAGTGCTTTTCCACAGTCTCTGCCTAGGGCTACTTGAAGAGGAAACAAACCACATAGACAAAACTGAGAACTCCTTTATTTTGTCAAGTTTCAAAGAGATACTACAAACCATGTTGGATTAAGAGATCCAAATTCATCTATCTATATAAGAGAGAACAGAGGGAAAACTAAATATAAAAACTGCTACTGTAGACGAACGCTTCAACCTAGAAGAACTAAATTTGGTGAGCCAAGTGGGACTTGTGTACTGATCATTACCTCCCAGTATCATCAAGATTGGGTGAAAAAATAATTGCTGGTATTTCGGAAACTCGTTAATTCTTAGAAGCTTGGCAACCCCTCTCAAAGAAATTGCTTTTCCACCGTCTGCGCCTAGGGCTACTTGAAGAGGAAACAAACAATAGAGACAAAAATGAGAACTCCTTTATTTTGTCAAGTTTCAAAGAGCTACTACGAACCATGTTGGATTTAGAGTTCCAAATTCATCTATCTATATAGGAGAGTAAAGAGGGAAACCTAAATATAAAAACTGCTACTGTAGACGAACGCTTCAACCTAGAAGAACAAAATTTGGTGAACCAAGTGGGATTTGTGTACTGATCAATACCACCAAGTATCATCAAGATTGGGTGAAAAAATATTTGCTGGTGTTCGGAAAATTTTTAATTCTTAGAAGCTTGACAACCCCTCTCAATGAAAATGCTTTTCAAGTCTCTGTCTAAGGCTACTTGAAGAGGAAACAAACCACAGAGACAAAAGTGAGAACTCCTTTATTTTGTCAAATTTCAAAGAGCTACTACGAACCATGTTGGATTGAGAGTTCCAAATTCATCTATCTATATAAGAGAGAACAGAGGGAAAACTAAATATAAAAACTGCTACTGTAGACGAACGCTTCAACCTAGAAGAACAAAATTTGGTGAGCCAAGTGGGATTTTTGTACTGATCATTACCACCAAGTATCATCAAGATTGGGTGAAAAAATAATTGCTGGTGTTTCGGAAACTCGTTAATTCTTAGAAGCTTGGCAACCCCTCTCGATGAAAGTGCTTTTCCACAGTCTGTGCCTAGGGCTACTTGAAGAGGAAACAAACCATAGAGACAAAACTGAGAACTCCTTAATTTTGTCACGTTTCAAAGACCTACTACGAACCATGTTGGATTTAGAGTTCCAAATTCATCTATCTATATAGGGAGACAGAGGGAAACCTAAATATAAAAACTGCTACTGCAGACGAAGTCTTCAACCTAGAAGAACAAAATTAGTTGAGCCAAGTGGGATTTGTGTACTGATCATTACCACCAAGTATCATCAAGATTGGGTGAAAAAATGTTTGCTCATATTTCAGAAACTCGTTAATTTTTAGAAGCTTGGCAACGCCTCTCAATGACAGTGCTTTTCCACAGTCTGTGCCTAGGGCTACTTGAAGAGGAAACAAACCATAGAGTCAAAAGTGAGAACTCCTTTATTTTGTCACGTTTCAAAGACCTACTACGAACCATGTTGGATTTAGAGTTCCAAATTCATCTATCTATATAGGAGAGAACAGAGTGAAACCTAAATTTAAACTGCTACTGTAGACGCACGCTTCAACCTAGAAGAACAAAATTTGGTGAGCCAAGTGGGATTTGTGTACTGATCATTACCACCAAGTATCATCAAGATTGGTGAAAAAATATTTGCTGGTATTTCGGAAACTCGTTAATTCTTAGAAGCTTGGCAACCCCTCTGGATGAAAGTGCTTTTCCACAGTCTGTGCCTAGGGCTACTTGGAGAGGAAACAAACCATAGAGACAAAAGTGAGAACTCCTTTATTTTGTCAAGTTTCAAAAAGCTACTACGAACCATGTTGGATTTAGAGTTCCAAATTCATCTATCTATATAGGAGAGAACAGAGTGAAACCTAAATATAAACTGCTACTGTAGACTCACGCTTCAACCTAGATGAACAAAATTTGGTGAGCCAAGTGGGATTTGTGTACTGATCCTTACCACCAAGTATCATCAAGATTGGGTGAAAAAATAATTGCTGGTATTTCGGAAACTCGTTAATTCTTAGAAGCTTGGCAACCCCTCTCGATGAAAGTGCTTTTCCACAGTCTGTGCCTAGGGCTACTTGAAGAGGAAACAAACCATAGAGACAAAACTGAGAAACACTTTATTTTGTCAAGTTTCAAAGAGCTACTAAGAACCATGTTGGATTTGCAGTTCCAAATTCATCTATCTATATAGGAGAGAACAGAGGGAAAACTAAATATAAAAACTGCTACTGCAGACGAACGCTTCAAACTTGAAGAACAAAATTTGGTGAGCCAAGTGGGATTTGTGTACTGATCATTACCACCAAGTATCATCAAGATTGGGTGAAAAATATTTGCTGCTGTTTTGGAAACTCGTTAATTCTTAGAAGCTTGGCAACCCCTCTCAATGAAAGTGCTTTTCCACAGTCTCTGCCTAGGGCTACTTGAAGAGGAAACAAACCACATAGACAAAACTGAGAACTCCTTTATTTTGTCAAGTTTCAAAGAGATACTACAAACCATGTTGGATTAAGAGATCCAAATTCATCTATCTATATAAGAGAGAACAGAGGGAAAACTAAATATAAAAACTGCTACTGTAGACGAACGCTTCAACCTAGAAGAACTAAATTTGGCCAGCCAAGTGGGACTTGTGTACTGATCATTACCACCAAGTATCATCAAGATTGGGTGAAAAATATTTGCTGCTGTTTTGGAAACTCGTTAATTCTTAAAAGCTTGGCAACCCCTCTCAATGAAAGTGCTTTTCCACAGTCTCTGCCTAGGGCTACATGAAGAGGAAACAAACCACATAGACAAAACTGAGAACTCCTTTATTTTGTCACGTTTCAAAGAGATACTACAAACCATGTTGGATTAAGAGATCCAAATTCATCTATCTATATAAGAGAGAACAAAGGGAAAACTAAATATAAAAACTGCTACTGTAGACGAACGCTTCAACCTAGAAGAACTAAATTTGGGGAGCCAAGTGAGACTTGTGTACTGATCATTACCACCAAGTATCATCAAGATTGGGTGAAAAAATATTTGCTGGTGTTTCGGAAACTTTTTAATTCTTAGAAGCTTGGCAACCCCTCTCAATGAAAATGATTTCTAGTCTCTGCCTAAGGCTACTTGAAGAGGAAACAAACCACAGAGACAAAAGTGAGAACTCCTTTATTTTTTCAAGTTTCAAAGAGCTACTACGAACCATGTTGGATTGAGAGTTCCAAATTCATCTATCTATATAAGAGAGAACAGAGGGAAAACTAAATATAAAAACTGCTACTGTAGACGAACGCTTCAACCTAGAAGAACAAAATTTGGTGAGCCAAGTGGGATTTTTGTACTGATCATTACCACCAAGTATCATCAAGATTGGGTGAAAAAATAATTGCTGGTATTTCGGAAACTCGTTAATTCTTAGAAGCTTGGCAACCCCTCTCGATGAAAGTGCTTTTCCACAGTCTCTGCCTAGGGCTACTTGAAGAGGAAACAAACCATAGAGACAAAACTGAGAACTCCTTTATTTTGTCACGTTTCAAAGACCTACTACGAACCATGGTGGATTTAGAGTTCCAAATTCATCTATCTATATAGGGAGACAGAGGGAAACCTAAATATAAAAACTGATACTGTAGACGAACGCTTCAACCTAGAAGAACAAAATTTGGTGAGTCAAGTGGGATTTGTGTACTGATCCATACCACCAAGTATCATCAAGATTGGGTGAAAAAATATTTGCTGGTATTTCGGAAACTCGTTAATTCTTAGAAGCTTTGCAACCACTCTCAACGAAAATGCTTTTCCACAGTCTGTGCCTAGGGCTACATGAAGAGGAAACAAACCATAGAGGCAAAACTGAGAACTCCTTTATTTTGTCAAGTTTCAAAGAGCTACAACAAACCATGTTGGATTAAGAGATCCAAATTCATCTATCTATATAAGAGAGAACAGAGGGAAAACTAAATATACAAACTGCTACTGTAGACGAACGCTTCAACCTAGAAGAACTAAATTTGGTGAGCCAAGTGGGACTTGTGTACTGATCATTACCACCAAGTATCATCACGATTGGGTGAAAAAATGTTTGCTCATATTTCAGAAACTCGTTAATTTTTAGAAGCTTGGCCACGCCTCACAATGACAGTGCTTTTCCACAGTCTGTGCCTAGGGCTACTTGAAGAGGAAACAAACCATAGAGACAAAAGTGAGAACTCCTTTATTTTGTCAAGTTTCAAAGAGCTACTACGAACCATGTTGGATTTAGAGTTCCAAATTCATCTATCTATATACGGAGACAGAGGGAAACCTAAATATAAAAACTGCTACTGTAGACGAACGCTTCAACCTAGAAAAACAAAATTTGGTGAGCCAAGTCGGATTTGTGTAGTGATCATTACCACCAAGTATCATCAAGATTGGGAGAAAAAATGTTTTCTGGTATTTCGGAAACTCGTTAATTCTTAGAAGCTTGGCAACTCCTATCGATGAAAGTGCTTTTCTACAGTCTGTGCCTAGGACTACTTGAAGAGGAAACAAACCATAGAGACAAAACTGAGAACTCCTTTATTTTGTCAAGTTTCAAAAAGCTATTACGAACCATGTTGGATTGAGAGTTCCAAATTCATCTATCTATATAGGAGAGAGCAGAGGGAAACCTAAATATAAAAACTGATACTGTAGACGAACGCTTCAACATAGAAGAACAAAATTTGGTGAGCCAAGTGGGATGTGTGTACTGATCATTACCACCAAGTATCATCAAGATTGGGTGAAAAAATATTTGCTGGTATTTCGGAAACTCGTTAATTCTTTGAAGCTTGGCAACCACTCTCAATGAAAGTGCTTTTCCACCGTCTGTGCCTAGGGCTACTTGAAGAGGAAACGAACCACAGAGAAAAAACTGAGAACTCCTTTATTTTGTCAAGTTTGAAAAAGCTACAACGAACCATGTAGGATTGAGAGTTCCAAATTCATCTATCTATATAGGAGAGAGCAGAGGGATACCTAAATATAAAAACTGATACTGTAGACGAACGCTTCAACCTAGAAGAACAAAATTTGATGAGCCAAGTGGGATTTGTGTACTGATCATTACCACCAAGAATCATCAAGATTGGGTGAAAAAATATTTGCTGTTATTTCGGAAAATCGTTAATTCTGAGAAGCTTGGCAACCCCTCTCGATGAGAGTGCTTTTCCACAGTCTGTGGTTAGTTCTAGTAAAAGAGGAAACAAACCATAGAGACAAAAATGAGAACTCCTTCATTTTGTCAAGTTTCAAAGAGCTACTACAAGCCATGTTAGATTTAGTTTTCCAAATTCATCTATCTTTATAGGAGAGAACAGAGGGAAACCTAAATATAAAAACTGCTACTATAGACGAACGCTTCAAACTAGAAGAACAAAATTTGGTGAGCCAAGTGGGATTTGTGTACTGATCATTACCACCAAGTATTATCAAGATTGGGTGAAAAAATATTTGCTGGTATTTCGGAAACTCGTTAATTCTTAGAAGCTTGGCAACCCCTCACCATGAAAGTGGTTTTCCACAGTCTGTGCCTAGGGCTACTTGAAGAGGAAACAAACCAAGGAGAAAGAACTGAGAACTCCTTTATTTTGTCAAGTTTCAAAGAGCTACTACGAACCATGTTGGATTTAGAGTTCCAAATTCATCTATCTGTATAGAAGAGAACAGAGGGAAACCTAAATATAAAAACTGATACTGTAGACGAACGCTTCAACCTAGAAGAACAAAATTTGGTGAGCCAAGTGGGATTTGTGTACTGATCCTTACCACCAAGTATCATCAAGATTGGGTGAAAAAATATTTGCTGGTATTTTGGAAACTCGTTAATTCTTAGAAGCTTGGCAACCCCTCTCAATGAAATTGCTTATCCACCGTTTGCGCCTAGGGCTACTTGAAGAGGAAAAAAACCATAGAAAGAAAACTGAGAACTCCTTTATTTTGTCAAGTTTCAAAGAGCTACTACGAACCATGTTGGATTTACAGTTCGAAATACATCTATCTATATAGGAGAGAGCCGAGGTAAACCTAAATAGAAACTGCTACTGTAGACGAATGCTTCAACCTAGAAGAACAAAATTCGGTGAATCAAGTGGGATTTGTGTACTGATCATTACCAAAAAGTATCATCAAGATAGGGTGAAAAAATATTTGCTGGAATATCGGAATATCGTTAATTCTTAGAAGCTTGGCAGCCCCTCTATATGAAAGTGCTTTTCCACAGTCTGTACCTAGGGCTACTTTAAAAGGAAACAAACAGTAGAGACAAAACTGAGAACTCCTTCATATTGTCAAGTTTCCAAGAGCTACTACAAACCATGTTGGATTTAGAGTTCCAAATTCATCTATCTGTATAGAAGAGAACATAGGGAAACCCAAATATAAAAACTGATACTGTAGACGAACGCTTCAACATAGAAGAACAAAATTTGGTGAGCCAAGTGGGATTTGTGTACTGATCCTTACCACCAAGTATCATCAAGATTGTGTGAAAAAATATTTGCTGGTATTTCGGAAACTCGTTAATTCTTAGAAGCTTGGCAACCCCTCTCAATGAAATTGCTTTTCCACCGTTTGCTCCTAGGGCTACTTGAAGAGGAAACAAACCATAGAGACAAAACTGAGAACTCCTTTATTTTGTCAAGTTTCAAAGAGCTACTACAAACCATGTTGGATTTAGAGTTCCAAATTCATCTATCTATATAGGAGAGAGCAGAGGGAAACCTAAATATAAAAACTGATACTGTAGACGAACGCTTCAACCTAGAAGAAAAAAATTTGTTGAGCCAAGTGGGATTTGTGTACTGATCACTACCACCAAGTATCATCAAGATTGGGTGAATAAATATTTGCTGTTATTTCGGAAAATCGTTAATTCTTAGAAGCTTGGCAACCCCTCTCGATGAAAATGCTTTTCCACAGTCTGTGCTTAGTTCTACTTAAAGAGGAAACAAACCATAGAGACAAAACTGAGAACTCCTTCATTTTGTCAAGTTTCAAAGAGCTACTACAAGCCATGTTGGATTTAGTTTTCCACATTCATCTATCTATATAGCAGAGAACAGAGGGAAACCTAAATATAAAAACTGCTACTGCAGATGAACGCTTCAACCTAGAAGAACAAAATTTGGTGAGCCAAGTGGGAATTGTGTACTGATCATTACCACCAAGTATCATCAAGATTGGGTGAAAAAATAATTGCTGGTATTTCGGAAACTCGTTAATTATTAGAAGCTTGGCAACCCCTCACCATGAAAGTGCTTTTCCACAGTCTGTGCCTAGGGCTACTTGAAGAGGAAACAAACCATGGAGAAAAAACTGAGAACTCCTTTATTTTGTCAAGTTTCAAAGAGCTACTACAAACCATGTTGGATTTAGAGTTCCAAATTCATCTATCTATATAGGAGAGAGCAGAGGGAAACCTAAATATAAAAACTGATACTGTAGACGAACGCTTCAACCTAGAAGAAAAAAATTTGTTGAGCCAAGTGGGATTTGTGTACTGATCACTACCACCAAGTATCATCAAGATTGGGTGAATAAATATTTGCTGTTATTTCGGAAAATCGTTAATTCTTAGAAGCTTGGCAACCCCTCTCGATGAAAATGCTTTTCCACAGTCTGTGCTTAGTTCTACTTAAAGAGGAAACAAACCATAGAGACAAAACTGAGAACTCCTTCATTTTGTCAAGTTTCAAAGAGCTACTACAAGCCATGTTGGATTTAGTTTTCCACATTCATCTATCTATATAGCAGAGAACAGAGGGAAACCTAAATATAAAAACTGCTACTGCAGATGAACGCTTCAACCTAGAAGAACAAAATTTGGTGAGCCAAGTGGGAATTGTGTACTGATCATTACCACCAAGTATCATCAAGATTGGGTGAAAAAATAATTGCTGGTATTTCGGAAACTCGTTAATATTAGAAGCTTGGCAACCCCTCACCATGAAAGTGCTTTTCCACAGTCTGTGCCTAGGGCTACTTGAAGAGGAAACAAACCATGGAGAAAAAACTGAGAACTCCTTTATTTTGTCAAGTTTCAAAGAGCTACTACGAACCATGTTGGATTTAGAGTTCCAAATTCATCTATCTGTATAGAAGAGAACAGAGGGAAACCTAAATATAAAAACTGATACTGTAGATGAACGCTTCAACCTAGAAGAACAAAATTTGTTGAGCCAAGTGGGATTTGTGTACTGATCTTTACCACCCAGTATCATCAAGATTGGGTGAAAAAATATTTGCTGGTATTTCGGAAACTCGTTAATTCTTAGAAGCTTTGCAACCCCTTTCGATGAAAGTGCTTTTCCACAGTCTGTGCCTAGGGCTACATGAAGAGGAAACAAACCAAAGAGACAAAACTGAGAACTGCTTTATTTTGTCAAGTTTCAAAGAGCTACTACGAACCATGTTGGATTTAGAGTTCCAAATTCATCTATCTATATAGGAGAGAACAGAGTGAAACCTAAATATAAACTGCTACTGTAGACGCACGCTTCAACCTAGAAGAACAAGATTTGGTGAGCCAAGTCGGATTTGTGTATTGATCATTACCACCAAGTATCATCAAGATTGGGTGAAAAAATGTTTGCCGGTATTTCGGAAACTCGTTAATTCTTAGAAGCTTGGCAACGCCTCTCAATGACAGTGCTTTTCCACAGTCTGTGCCGAGAGCTACTTGAGGAGGAAACAAACCATAGAGACAAAACTGAGAACTCCTTTATTTTGTCAAGTTTCAAAGAGCTACTACAAACCATGTAGGATTTAGAGTTCCAATTCATCTATCTATATCGGGAGACAGAGGGAAACCTAAATATAAAAACTGCTACTGTAGACGAACGCTTCAACCTAGAAGAACAAAATTTGGTGAGCCAAGTCGGATTTGTGTAGTGATCATTACCACCAAGTATCATCAAGATTGGGTGAAAAAATGTGTGCTGGTATTTCGGAAAATCATTAACTCTTAGAAGCTTGGCAAGGCCTCACAATGACAGTGCTTTTCCACAGTCTCTGCCTAGGGCTACTTGAAGAGGAAACAAACCCCAGAGACAAAACTTAGAACTCCTTTATATTGTGAAGTTTCCAAGAGCTACTACGAACCATGTTGGATTTAGAGTTCCAAATTCTTCTGTCTATATAGGAGAGAACAGAGGGAAACCTAAATATAAAAACTGCTACTGTAGACGAATGCTTCACCCTAGAAGAACAAAATTTGGTGAGCCAAGTGGGATTTGTGTACTGATCATTACCACCAAGTATCATCAAGATTAGGTGAAAAAATATTTGCTGTTATTTCAGAAAATCGTTATTTCTTAGAAGCTTGGCAACCCCTCTTGATGAAAGTGCTTTTCCACAGTCTGTGCTTAGTTCTACTTAAAGAGGAAACAAATCATAGAGACAAAACAGAGAACTCCTTTATTTTGTCAAGTTTCAAAGAGCTACTACGAATCATGTTGAATTTAGAGTTCCAAATTCATCTATCTATATAGGAGAGAACAGAGGGAAACCTAAATATAAAAACTGATACTGTAGACGAACGCTTCAACCTAGAAGAACAAAATTTGGTGAGCCAAGTGGTATTTGTGTACTGATAATTACCACCAAGTATCATCAAGATTGGGTGAAAAAATATTTGCTGGTATTTCGGAAACTCGTTAAATCTTAGAAGCTTTGCAACCCCTCTCGATGAAAGTGCTTTTCCACAGTCTGTGCCTAGGGTTACTTGAAGAGGAAACAAACCAAAGAGACAAAACTGAGAACTCCTTTATTTTGTCAAGTTTCAAAGAGCTACTACGAACCATGTTGGATTTAGAGTTCCAAATTCATCTATCTATATAGGAGAGAACAGAGTGAAACCTAAATATAAACTGCTACTGTAGACGCACGCTTCAACCTAGATGAACAAAATTTGGTGAGCCAAGTGGGTTTTGTGTACTGATTATTACCACCAAGTATTATCAAGATTGGGTGAAAAAATATTTGCTGGTATTTCGGAAACTCGTTAATTCTTGGAATCCTGGCAACCCCTCTCAATGAAAGTGCTTTTCCACAGTATGTGCCTAGGGCAACTGAAGAGGAAAAAAATCATAGAGACAAAACTGAGATCTCCTTTATTTTGTCAAGTTTCAAAGAGCTACTACAAACCATGTTGGATTTAGAGTTCCAAATTCATCTATCTATATAGGGAGACAGAGGGAAACCTAAATATAAAAACTGCTACTGTAGACGAACGCTTCAACCTAGAAGAACAAAATTTGGTGAGCCAAGTCGGATTTGTGTAGTGATCATTACCACCAAGAATCATCAAGATTGGGAGAAAAAACGTTTTCTGGTATTTCGGAAACTCGTTAATTCTTAGAAGCTTGGCAACCCCTATCGATGAAAGTGCTTTTCCACAGTCTGTGCCTAGGGCTACTTGAAGAGGAAACAAACCATAGAGACAAAACTGAGAACTCCTTTATTTTGTCAAGTTTCAAAAAGCTACTACGAACCATGTTGGATTGAGAGTTCCAAATTCATCTATGTATATAGGAGAGAGCAGAGGGAAACCTAAATATAAAAACTGATACTGTAGACGAACGCTTCAACCTGGAAGAACAAAATTTGGTGAGCCAAGTCGGATTTGTGTACTGATCATTACCACCAAGTATCATCACGACTGGGTGAAAAAATATTTGCTGGTATTTCGGAAACTCGTTAATTCTTAGAAGCTTGGCAACCACTCTCAATGAAAGTGCTTTTCCACAGTCTGTGCCTAGGGCTACTTGAAGAGGAAACGAACCATAGAGAAAAAACTGAGAACTCCTTTATTTTGTCAAGTTTCAAAAAGCTACTGCGAACCATGTCGGATTGAGAGTTCCAAATTCATCTATCTATATTGGAGAGAGCAGAGGGAAACCTAAATATAAAAACTGATACTGTAGACGAACGCTTCAACCTAGAAGAAAAAAATTTGGTGAGCCAAGTCGGATTTGTGTACTGATCATTACCACCAAGTATCATCAAGACTGGGTGAAAAAATATTTGCTGGTATTTCGGAAACTCGTTAATTCTTAGAAGCTTGGCAACCACTCTCAATGAAAGTGCTTTTCCACAGTCTGTGCCTAGGGCTACTTGAAGAGGAAACGAACCATAGAGAAAAAACTGAGAACTCCTTTATTTTGTCAAGTTTCAAAAAGCTACTGCGAACCATGTCGGATTGAGAGTTCCAAATTCATCTATCTATATTGGAGAGAGCAGAGGGAAACCTAAATATAAAAACTGATACTGTAGACGAACGCTTCAACCTAGAAGAACAAAATTTGTTGAGCCAAGTGGGATTTGTGTACTGATCATTACCACCAAGTATCATCAAGATTGGGTGAAAAAATATTTGCTGTTATTTCGGAAAATCGTTAATTCTTAGAAGCTTGGCAACCCCTCTCGATGAAAATGCTTTTCCACAGTCTGTGCTTAGTTCTACTTAAAGAGGAAACAAACCATAGAGACAAAACTGAGAACTCCTTCATTTTGTCAAGTTTCAAAGAGCTACTACAAGCCATGTTGGATTTAGTTTTCCAAATTCATCTATCTATATAGGAGAGAAGAGAGGGAAACCTAAATATAAAAACTGCTACTGTAGATGAATGCTTCAACCTAGAAGAACAAAATTTGGTGAGCCAAGTCGGATTTGTGTAGTGATTATTACCACCAAGTATCATCAAGATTGGGTGAAAAAATGTGTGCTGGTATTTCGGAACGTCGTTAATTCTTAGAAGCTTGGCAACGCCTCTCAATGACAGTGCTTTTCCACAGTCTGTGCCTAGGTCTACTTGACGAGGAAACAAACCATAGAGACAAAACTGGGAACTCCTTTATATTGTCAAGTTTCCATGAACTACTACGAACAATGTTGGATTTAGAGTTCCAAATTCATCTATGTATATAGGAGAGAACAGAGGGAAACCTAAATATAAAAACAGCTACTGTAGACGAACGCTTCAACCTAGAAGAACAAAATTTGGTGAGCCAAGTGGGATTTGTGTACTGATCATTACCACCAAGTATTATCAAGATTGGGTTAAAAAATATTTGCTGGTATTTCGGAAACTCATTAATTCTTAGAAGATTGGCAACCCTTCTCAATGAAAGTGCTTTTCCACAGTCTGTGCCTAGGGCTACTTGAAGAGGAAACAAACCATAGAGACAAAACTGAGAACTCCTTTATTTTGTCAAGTTTCAAAGAGCTACTACAAACCATGTTTGATTTAGAGTTCCAAATACATCTATCTATATAGGAGAGAGCAGAGGGAAACCTAAATAGACTGCTACTGTAGACGAACGCTTCAACCTAGAAGAACAAAATTTGGTGAGCCAAGTGGGATTTGTGTACTGATTATTACCAACAAGTATCATCAAGATTGTTTGAAAAAATATTTGCTGGAATATCGGAAAATCGTTAATTCTTAGAAGCTTGGCAGCCCCTCTATATGAAAGTGCTTTTCCACAGTCTGTGCCTAGGGCTACTTGAAAAGGAAACAAACCATAGAGACAAAACTGAGAACTCCTTCATATTGTCAAGTTTCCAAGAGCTACTACGAACCATGTTGGATTTAGAGTTCCAAATTCATCTATCTGTATAGAAGAGAACAGAGGGAAACCTAAATATAAAAACTGATACTGTAGACGAACGCTTCAACCTAGAAGAACAAAATTTGGTGAGCCAAGTGGGACTTGTGTACTGATCCTTACCACCAAGTATCATCAAGATTGGGTGAAAAAATATTTGCTGGTATTTCGGAAACTCGTTAATTCTTAGAAGCTTGGCAACCCCTCTCAATGAAATTGCTTTTCCACCGTTTGCGCCTAGGGCTACTTGAAGAGGAAACAAACCATAGAGACAAAACTGAGAACTCCTTTATTTTTTCATGTTTCAAAGAGCTACTACGATCCATGTTGGATTTAGAGTTCCAAATTCATCTATCTGTATATTGAGACCGAGAAAAACCTAAATATAAAAACTGCTACTGTAGACAAACGCTTCAACCTAGAAGAACAAAATTTGGTGAGCCAAGTCGGATTTTTGTAGTGATCATTACCACCAAGTATCATCAAGATTGGGTGAAAAAATGTTTACTGGTATTTCGGAAACTCGTTAATTCTTAGAACATTGGCAACCCTTCTCAATGAAAGTGCTTTTCCACAGTCTGTGCCTAGGGTTACTTGAAGAGGAAACAAACCATAGAGACAAAACTGAGAACTCCCTTATTTTGTCAAGTTTCAAAGAGCTACTACGAACCATGTTGGATTTGGAGTTCCAAATTCATCTATCTATATAGGAGAGAACAGAGGGAAACCTAAATATAAAAACTGCTACTGTATACGAACGCTTCAACCTAGAAGAACAAAATTTGGTGAGCCAAGTGGGATTTGTGTACTGATCATTACCACCAAGTATCATGTAGATTGGGTGAAAAAATATTTGCTGGTGTTTCGGAAACTCGTTAATTCTTAGTAGTTTTTCAACGCCTCTCAATGACAGTGGTTTTCCACAGTATGTGCCTAGGGGTACTTGAAGAGGAAAGAAACCATAGTGACAAACTGAGAACTCCTTTATTTTGTCAAGTTTCAAAGACCTACTACGAACCATGTTGAATTTAGAGTTCCAAATTCATCTATCTATATAGGAGAGAACAGAGGGAAACCTAAATATAAAAACTGCTACTGCAGACGAACGCTTCAACCTAGAAGAACAAAATTTGGTGAGCCAAGTGGGATTTGTGTACTGATCAATACCACCAAATATTATCAAGATTGGGTGAAAAAATATTTGCTGGTATTTCGGACACTCGTTAATTCTTAGAAGATTGGCAACCCTTCTCAATGAAAGTGCTTTTCCACAGTCTGTGCCTAGGGCTACTTGAAGTGGAAACAAACCATAGAGACAAAACTGAGAACTCCTTTATTTTTTCAAGTTTCAAAGAGCTACTACGAACCATGTTGGATTTAGAGTTCCAAATTTATCTATCTATATAGGAGAGAACAGAGTGACACCTAAAAATAAAAACTGCTACTGTAAACGAACGCATCAACCTAGAATAACAAAATTTGGTGAGCCAAGTGGGATTTGTGTTCTGATCAATACGACCAAGTATCATCAAGATTGGATGAAAAAATATTTGCTGGTATTTCGGAAACTCGTTAATTCTTAGAAGCTTGGCAACCCCTCTCAATGAAAGTGCTTTCCACAGTCTGTGCTTAGAGTTACTTGAAGAGGAAACAAACCATAGAGACAAAACTGAGAACTCCTTTATGTTTCAAGTTTCAAAGGGCTACTACGAACCATGTTGGATTTAGAGTTCCAAATTCATCTATCTATAAAAGAGAACAGAGGGAGACCTAAATATAAAAACTGCTACTGTAGATGAACGCGTCTACCTAGAATAACAAAATTTGGTGAGCCAAGTGGGATTTGTGTACTGATCATTACCACCAAGTATCATCAAGATTGGGTGAAAAAAAGTTTGCCGGTATTTCGGAAACTCGTTAATTCTTAGAAGCTTGGCAACGTCTCTCAATTACAGTGCTTTTCCACAGTCTGTGCCTAGAGCTACTTGAGGAGGTAACAAACCATAGAGACAAAACTGAGAACTCCTTTATTTTGTCAAGTTTCAAAGAGCTACAACGAATCATGTTGAATTTGAGTTCCAAATTCATCTATCTATATAGGAGAAAACAGAGGGAAACCTAAATATAAAAACTGCTACTGCAGACGAACGCTTCAACCTAGAAGAACAAAATTTGGTGAGCCAAGTGGGATTTGTGTACTGATCATTACCGCCAAGTATCATCAAGATTGGGTGAAAAAATATTTGCTGGTATTTCGGAAACTCGTTAATTCTTAGAAGCTTTGCAACCCCTTTCGATGAAAGTGCTTTTCCACAGTCTGTGCCTAGGGCTACTTGAAGAGGAAACAAACCAAAGAGACAAAACTGAGAACTCCTTTATTTTGTGAAGTTTCAAAGAGCTACTACAAACCATGTTGGATTTAGAGTTCCAAATTCATCTATCTATATTGGGAGACAGAGGGAAACCTAAATATAAAAACTGCTACTGTAGACGAACGCTTCAACCTAGAAGAACAAGATTTGGTGAGCCAAGTCGGATTTGTGTAGTGATTATTACCACCAAGTATCATCAAGATTGGGTGAAAAAATGTGTGCTGGTATTTCGGAACGTCGTTAATTCTTAGAAGCTTGGCAACGCCTCTCAATGACAGTGCTTTTCCACAGTCTGTGCCTAGGTCTACTTGACGAGGAAACAACCCATAGAGACAAAACTGAGAACTCCTTTATATTGTCAAGTTTCCATGAGCTACTACGAACAATGTTGGATTTAGAGTTCCAAATTCATCTATGTATATAGGAGAGAACAGAGGGAAACCTAAATATAAAAACTGCTACTGTAGACGAACGCTTCAACCTAGAAGAACAAAATTTGGTGAGCCAAGTGGGATTTGTGTACTGATCATTACCACCAAGTATTATCAAGATTGGGTTAAAAAATATTTGCTGGTATTTCGGAAACTCATTAATTCTTAGAAGATTGGCAACCCTTCTCAATGAAAGTGCTTTTCCACAGTCTGTGCCTAGGGCTACTTGAAGAGGAAACAAACCATAGAGACAAAACTGAGAACTCCTTTATTTTGTCAAGTTTCAAAGAGTTACTACGAACCATGTTTGATTTAGAGTTCCAAATACATCTATCTATATAGGAGAGAGCAGAGGGAAACCTAAATAGACTGCTACTGTAGACGAACGCTTCAACCTAGAAGAACAAAATTTGGTGAGCCAAGTGGGATTTGTGTACTGATCATTACCAACAAGTATCATCAAGATTGTTTGAAAAAATATTTGCTGGAATATCGGAAAATCGTTAATTCTTAGAAGCTTGGCAGCCCCTCTATATGAAAGTGCTTTTCCACAGTCTGTGCCTAGGGCTACTTGAAAAGGAAACAAACCATAGACACACAACTGAGAACTCCTTCATATTGTCAAGTTTCCAAGAGCTACTACGAACCATGTTGGATTTAGAGTTCCAAATTCATCTATCTGTATAGAAGAGAACAGAGGGAAACCTAAATATAAAAACTGATACTGTAGACGAACGCTTCAACCTAGAAGAACAAAATTTGGTGAGCCAAGTGGGACATGTGTACTGATCCTTACCACCAAGTATCATCAAGATTGGGTGAAAAAATATTTGCTGGTATTTCGGAAACTCGTTAATTCTTAGAAGCTTGGCAACCCCTCTCAATGAAATTGCTTTTCCACCGTTTGCGCCTAGGGCTACTTGAAGAGGAAACAAACCATAGAGACAAAACTGAGAACTCCTTTATTTTTTCATGTTTCAAAGAGCTACTACGATCCATGTTGGATTTAGAGTTCCAAATTCATCTATCTGTATATTGAGACCGAGAAAAACCAAATATAAAAACTGCTACTGTAGACAAACGCTTCAACCTAGAAGAACAAAATTTGGTGAGCCAAGTCGGATTTTTGTAGTGATCATTACCACCAAGTATCATCAAGATTGGGTGAAAAAATGTTTGCTGGTATTTCGGAAACTCGTTAATTCTTAGAACATTGGCAACCCTTCTCAATGAAAGTGCTTTTCCACAGTCTGTGCCTAGGGTTACTTGAAGAGGAAACAAACCATAGAGACAAAACTGAGAACTCCCTTATTTTGTCAAGTTTCAAAGAGCTACTACGAACCATGTTGGATTTGGAGTTCCAAATTCATCTATCTATATAGGAGAGAACAGAGGGAAACCTAAATATAAAAACTGCTACTGTAGACGAACGCTTCAACCTAGAAGAACAAAATTTGGTGAGCCAAGTGGGATTTGTGTACTGATCATTACCACCAAGTATCATGTAGATTGGGTGAAAAAATATTTGCTGGTGTTTCGGAAACTCGTTAATTCTTAGTAGTTTTTCAACGCCTCTCAATGACAGTGGTTTTCCACAGTATGTGCCTAGGGGTACTTGAAGAGGAAAGAAACCATAGTGACAAACTGAGAACTCCTTTATTTTGTCAAGTTTCAAAGACCTACTACGAACCATGTTGAATTTAGAGTTCCAAATTCATCTATCTATATAGGAGAGAACAGAGGGAAACCTAAATATAAAAACTGCTACTGCAGACGAACGCTTCAACCTAGAAGAACAAAATTTGGTGAGCCAAGTGGGATTTGTGTACTGATCAATACCACCAAATATTATCAAGATTGGGTGAAAAAATATTTGCTGGTATTTCGGACACTCGTTAATTCTTAGAAGATTGGCAACCCTTCTCAATGAAAGTGCTTTTCCACAGTCTGTGCCTAGGGCTACTTGAAGAGGAAACAAACCATAGAGACAAAACTGAGAACTCCTTTATTTTTTCAAGTTTCAAAGAGCTACTACGAACCATGTTGGATTTAGAGTTCCAAATTTATCTATCTATATAGGAGAGAACAGAGTGACACCTAAAAATAAAAACTGCTACTGTAAACGAACGCATCAACCTAGAATAACAAAATTTGGTGAGCCAAGTGGGATTTGTGTTCTGATCAATACGACCAAGTATCATCAAGATTGGATGAAAAAATATTTGCTGGTATTTCGGAAACTCGTTAATTCTTAGAAGCTTGGCAACCCCTCTCAATGAAAGTGCTTTCCACAGTCTGTGCTTAGAGTTACTTGAAGAGGAAACAAACCATAGAGACAAAACTGAGAACTCCTTTATGTTTCAAGTTTCAAAGGGCTACTACGAACCATGTTGGATTTAGAGTTCCAAATTCATCTATCTATAAAAGAGAACAGAGGGAGACCTAAATATAAAAACTGCTACTGTAGATGAACGCGTCTACCTAGAATAACAAAATTTGGTGAGCCAAGTGGGATTTGTGTACTGATCATTACCACCACGTATCATCAAGATTGGGTGAAAAGTATTTGCTGGTATTTTGGAAACTCGTTAATTCTTAGAAGCTTGGCAAACCCTCTCAATGAAAGTGCTTTTCCACAGTCTGTGCCAAGGGTTACTTGAAGAGGAAACAAACCATAGAGACAAAACTGAGAACTCCTTTATTTTGTCAGGTTTCAAAGAGCTACTACAAACCATGTTGGATTTAGAGTTCCAAATTCATCTATCAATATAGGGAGACAGAGGGAAACCTAAATATAAAAACTGCTACTGTAGACGAACGCATCAACCTAGAATAACAAAATTTGGTGAGCCAAGTGGGATTTGTGTTCTGATCAATACGACCAAGTATCATCAAGATTGGATGAAAAAATATTTGCTGGTATTTCGGAAACTCGTTAATTCTTAGAAGCTTGGCAACCCCTCTCAATGAAAGTGCTTTCCACAGTCTGTGCTTAGAGTTACTTGAAGAGGAAACAAACCATAGAGACAAAACTGAGAACTCCTTTATGTTTCAAGTTTCAAAGGGCTACTACGAACCATGTTGGATTTAGAGTTCCAAATTCATCTATCTATAAAAGAGAACAGAGGGAGACCTAAATATAAAAACTGCTACTGTAGATGAACGCGTCTACCTAGAATAACAAAATTTGGTGAGCCAAGTGGGATTTGTGTACTGATCATTACCACCAAGTATCATCAAGATTGGGTGAAAAAAAGTTTGCCGGTATTTCGGAAACTCGTTAATTCTTAGAAGCTTGGCAACGTCTCTCAATTACAGTGCTTTACCACAGTCTGTGCCTAGAGCTACTTGAGGAGGTAACAAACCATAGAGACAAAACTGAGAACTCCTTTATTTTGTCAAGTTTCAAAGAGCTACAACGAATCATGTTGAATTTGAGTTCCAAATTCATCTATCTATATAGGAGAAAACAGAGGGAAACCTAAATATAAAAACTGCTACTATAGACGAACGCTTCACCCTAGAAGAACAAAATTTGGTGAGCCAAGTGGAATTTGTGTACTGATCATTACCACCAAGTATTATCAAGATTGGGTTAAAAAATATTTGCTGGTATTTCGGAAACTCGTAATTTCTTGTAAGCTTGGCAACCCCTTTCAATAAAAGTGCTTTTCCACAGTTTTTTCTTAGGGCTACTTGAAAAGAAAAAAAACCATAGAGACAAAACTGAGAACTCCTTTATATTGTCAAGTTTCCAAGAGCTACTGCGAACCATGTTGGATTTAGAGTTCCAAATTCATCTATCTATATAGGAAAGAACAGAGGGAAACCTAAATATAAAAACTGTTACTGTAGACGAACGCTTCAACCTAGAAGAACAAAATTTGGTGAGCCAGGTGGGATTTGTGTACTGATCATTACCACCAACTATCATCAAGATTGGGTGAAAAAATATTTGTGGTATTTCGGACCTCGTTAATTCTTAGAAGATTGGCAACCCCTCTCAATGAAATTGCTTTTCCACAGTCTGTGCCTAGGGCTACTTCAAGAGGAAAAAAACCATAGAGAAAAAACTGAGAACTCCTTTATTTTGTCAAGTTTCAAAGAGCTACTACGAACCATGTTGGATTTAGAGTTCGAAATTCATCTATCTATATAGGAGAGAGCAGAGGGAAACCTAAATATAACAACTGCTACTGTAGACGAACGCTTCAACCTAGAAGAACAAAATTTGGTGAGCCAAGTGGGATTTGTGTACTGATCATTACCACCAAGTATCATCAAGATTGGGTGAAAAAATATTTGCTGGTATTTCGGACACTCGTTAATTCTTAGAAGATTGGCAACCCTTCTCAATGAAAGTGCTTTTCCACAGTCTGTGCCTTGGGCTACTTGAAGAGGAAAGAAACCATAGAGACAAAATTGAGAACTCCTTTATTTTGTCAAGTTTCAAAGAGCTACTACGAACCATGTTGGATTTGGAGTTCAAAATTCATCTATCTATATAGGAGAGAACAGAGGGAAACCTAAATATAAAAACTGCTACTGTAGACGAACGCTTCAACCTAGAGGAACAAAATTTGGTGAGCCAAGTGGGATTTGTGTACTGATCATTACCACCAAGTATCATCAAGATTGGGTGAAAAAATATTTGCTGTTATTTCAGAAAATCGTTAATTCTTAGAAGCTTGGCAACCCCTCTCGATGAAAGTGCTTTTCCACAGTCTGTGCTTAGTTCTACTTAAAGAGGAAACAAACCATAGAGACAAAACTGAGAACTCCTTTATTTTGTCAAGTTTCAAAGAGCTACTACGAACCATGTTTGATTTAGAGTTCCAAATTAATCTATCTATATAGGAGAGAACAGAGTGACACCTAAAAATAAAAACTGCTACTGTAAACGAACGCATCAACCTAGAATAACAAAATTTGGTGAGCCAAGTGGGATTTGTGTTCTGTTCAATACGACCAAGTATCATCAAGATTGGATGAAAAAATATTTGCTGGTATTTCGGAAACTCGTTAATTCTTAGAAGCTTGGCAACCCCTCTCAATGAAAGTGCTTTCCACAGTCTGTGCTTACAGTTACTTGAAGAGGAAACAAACCATAGAGACAAAACTGAGAACTCCTTTATGTTTCAAGTTTCAAAGGGCTACTACGAACCATGTTGGATTTAGAGTTCCAAATTCATCAATCTATAAGAGAGAACAGAGGGAAACCTAAATATAAAAACTGCTACTGTAGATGAACGCGTCTACCTAGAATAACAAAATTTGGTGAGCCAAGTGGGATTTGTGTACTGATCATTACCACCACGTATCATCAAGATTGGGTGAAAAAATATTTGCTGGTATTTCGGAAACTCGTTAATTCTTAGAAGCTTGGCAAACCCTCTCAATGAAAGTGCTTTTCCACAGTCTGTGCCAAGGGTTACTTGAAGAGGAAACAAACCATAGAGACAAAACTGAGAACTCCTTTATTTTGTCAAGTTTCTAGAGCTACTACAAACCATGTTTGATTTAGAGTTCCAAATTCATCTATCTATATAGGAGAGAGCAGAGGGAAACCTAAATATAAAAACTGCTACTGTAGACGAACGCTTCCACCTAAAGAACAAAATTTGGTGAGCCAAGTGGGATTTGTGTACTGATCATTACCACCAAGTATCATCAAGATTGGGTGAAAAAATATTTGCTTGTATTTCGGAAACTCGTTAATTCTTAGAAACTTGGCAACCCCTCTCAATTAAAGTGCTTTTCCACAGTCTCTGCCTAGGGCTACTTGAAGAGGAAACAAACCCCAGAGACAAAACTGAGAACTCCTTTATATTGTCAAGTTTCCAAGAGCTACTACAAACCATGTTGGATTTAGAGTTCCAAATTCTTCTATCTATATAGGAGAGAACAGAGGGAAACCTAAATATAAAAACTGCTACTGTAGACGAACGCTTCACCCTAGAAGAACAAAATTTGGTGAGCCAAGTGGAATTTGTGTACTGATCATTACCACCAAGTATTATCAAGATTGGGTTAAAAAATATTTGCTGGTATTTCGGAAACTCGTAATTTCTTGTAAGCTTGGCAACCCCTTTCACTAAAAGTGCTTTTCCACAGTTTTTTCTTAGGGCTACTTGAAAAGAAAAAAAACCATAGAGACAAAACTGAGAACTCCTTTATATTGTCAAGTTTCCAAGAGCTACTACGAACCATGTTGGATTTAGAGTTCCAAATTCATCTATCTATATAGGAAAGAACAGAGGGAAACATAAATATAAAAACTGTTACTGTAGACGAACGCTTCAACCTAGAAGAACAAAATTTGGTGAGCCAGGTGGGATTTGTGTACTGATCATTACCACCAACTATCATCAAGATTGGGTGAAAAAATATTTGTGGTATTTCGGACCTCGTTAATTCTTAGAAGATTGGCAACCCCTCTCAATGAAATTGCTTTTCCACAGTCTGTGCCTAGGGCTACTTCAAGAGGAAAAAAACCATAGAGAAAAAACTGAGAACTCCTTTATTTTGTCAAGTTTCAAAGAGCTACTACGAACCATGTTGGATTTAGAGTTCGAAATTCATCTATCTATATAGGAGAGAGCAGAGGGAAACCTAAATATAAAAACTGCTACTGTAGACGAACGCTTCAACCTAGAAGAACAAAATTTGGTGAGCCAATTGGGATTTGTGTACTGATCATTACCAACAAGTATCATCAAGATTGTTTGAAAAAATATTTGCTGGAATATCGGAAAATCGTTAATTCTTAGAAGCTTGGCAGCCCCTCTATATGAAAGTGCTTTTCCACAGTCTGTGCCTAGGGCTACTTGAAAAGGAAACAAACCATAGACACAAAACTGAGAACTCCTTCATATTGTCAAGTTTCCAAGAGCTACTACGAACCATGTTGGATTTAGAGTTCCAAATTCATCTATCTGTATAGAAGAGAACAGAGGGAAACCTAAATATAAAAACTGATACTGTAGACGAACGCTTCAACCTAGAAGAACAAAATTTCGTGAGCCAAGTGGGACTTGTGTACTGATCCTTACCACCAAGTATCATCAAGATTGGGTGAAAAAATATTTGCTGGTATTTCGGAAACTCGTTAATTCTTAGAAGCTTGGCAACCCCTCTCAATGAAATTGCTTTTCCACCGTTTGCGCCTAGGGCTACTTGAAGAGGAAACAAACCCCAGAGACAAAACTGAGAACTCCTTTATATTGTCAAGTTTCCAAGAGCTACTACAAACCATGTTGGATTTAGAGTTCCAAATTCTTCTATCTATATAGGAGAGAACAGAGGGAAACCTAAATATAAAAACTGCTACTGTAGACGAACGCTTCACCCTAGAAGAACAAAATTTGGTGAGCCAAGTGGAATTTGTGTACTGATCATTACCACCAAGTATTATCAAGATTGGGTTAAAAAATATTTGCTGGTATTTCGGAAACTCGTAATTTCTTGTAAGCTTGGCAACCCCTTTCACTAAAAGTGCTTTCCACAGTTTTTTCTTAGGGCTACTTGAAAAGAAAAAAAACCATAGAGACAAAACTGAGAACTCCTTTATATTGTCAAGTTTCCAAGAGCTACTACGAACCATGTTGGATTTAGAGTTCCAAATTCATCTATCTATATAGGAAAGAACAGAGGGAAACCTAAATATAAAAACTGTTACTGTAGACGAACGCTTCAACCTAGAAGAACAAAATTTGGTGAGCCAGGTGGGATTTGTGTACTGATCATTACCACCAACTATCATCAAGATTGGGTGAAAAAATATTTGTGGTATTTCGGACCTCGTTAATTCTTAGAAGATTGGCAACCCCTCTCAATGAAATTGCTTTTCCACAGTCTGTGCCTAGGGCTACTTCAAGAGGAAAAAAACCATAGAGAAAAAACTGAGAACTCCTTTATTTTGTCAAGTTTCAAAGAGCTACTACGAACCATGTTGGATTTAGAGTTCGAAATTCATCTATCTATATAGGAGAGAGCAGAGGGAAACCTAAATATAAAAACTGCTACTGTAGACGAACGCTTCAACCTAGAAGAACAAAATTTGGTGAGCCAATTGGGATTTGTGTACTGATCATTACCAACAAGTATCATCAAGATTGTTTGAAAAAATATTTGCTGGAATATCGGAAAATCGTTAATTCTTAGAAGCTTGGCAGCCCCTCTATATGAAAGTGCTTTTCCACAGTCTGTGCCTAGGGCTACTTGAAAAGGAAACAAACCATAGACACAAAACTGAGAACTCCTTCATATTGTCAAGTTTCCAAGAGCTACTACGAACCATGTTGGATTTAGAGTTCCAAATTCATCTATCTGTATAGAAGAGAACAGAGGGAAACCTAAATATAAAAACTGATACTGTAGACGAACGCTTCAACCTAGAAGAACAAAATTTCGTGAGCCAAGTGGGACTTGTGTACTGATCCTTACCACCAAGTATCATCAAGATTGGGTGAAAAAATATTTGCTGGTATTTCGGAAACTCGTTAATTCTTAGAAGCTTGGCAACCCCTCTCAATGAAATTGCTTTTCCACCGTTTGCGCCTAGGGCTACTTGAAGAGGAAACAAACCCCAGAGACAAAACTGAGAACTCCTTTATATTGTCAAGTTTCCAAGAGCTACTACAAACCATGTTGGATTTAGAGTTCCAAATTCTTCTATCTATATAGGAGAGAACAGAGGGAAACCTAAATATAAAAACTGCTACTGTAGACGAACGCTTCACCCTAGAAGAACAAAATTTGGTGAGCCAAGTGGAATTTGTGTACTGATCATTACCACCAAGTATTATCAAGATTGGGTTAAAAAATATTTGCTGGTATTTCGGAAACTCGTAATTTCTTGTAAGCTTGGCAACCCCTTTCACTAAAAGTGCTTTCCACAGTTTTTTCTTAGGGCTACTTGAAAAGAAAAAAAACCATAGAGACAAAACTGAGAACTCCTTTATATTGTCAAGTTTCCAAGAGCTACTACGAACCATGTTGGATTTAGAGTTCCAAATTCATCTATCTATATAGGAAAGAACAGAGGGAAACCTAAATATAAAAACTGTTACTGTAGACGAACGCTTCAACCTAGAAGAACAAAATTTGGTGAGCCAGGTGGGATTTGTGTACTGATCATTACCACCAACTATCATCAAGATTGGGTGAAAAAATATTTGTGGTATTTCGGACCTCGTTAATTCTTAGAAGATTGGCAACCCCTCTCAATGAAATTGCTTTTCCACAGTCTGTGCCTAGGGCTACTTCAAGAGGAAAAAAACCATAGAGAAAAAACTGAGAACTCCTTTATTTTGTCAAGTTTCAAAGAGCTACTACGAACCATGTTGGATTTAGAGTTCGAAATTCATCTATCTATATAGGAGAGAGCAGAGGGAAACCTAAATATAAAAACTGCTACTGTAGACGAACGCTTCAACCTAGAAGAACAAAATTTGGTGAGCCAATTGGGATTTGTGTACTGATCATTACCAACAAGTATCATCAAGATTGTTTGAAAAAATATTTGCTGGAATATCGGAAAATCGTTAATTCTTAGAAGCTTGGCAGCCCCTCTATATGAAAGTGCTTTTCCACAGTCTGTGCCTAGGGCTACTTGAAAAGGAAACAAACCATAGACACAAAACTGAGAACTCCTTCATATTGTCAAGTTTCCAAGAGCTACTACGAACCATGTTGGATTTAGAGTTCCAAATTCATCTATCTGTATAGAAGAGAACAGAGGGAAACCTAAATATAAAAACTGATACTGTAGACGAACGCTTCAACCTAGAAGAACAAAATTTGGTGAGCCAAGTGGGACTTGTGTACTGATCCTTACCACCAAGTATCATCAAGATTGGGTGAAAAAATATTTGCTGGTATTTCGGAAACTCGTTAATTCTTAGAAGCTTGGCAACCCCTCTCAATGAAATTGCTTTTCCACCGTTTGCGCCTAGGGCTACTTGAAGAGGAAACAAACCATAGAGACAAAACTGAGAACTCCTTTATTTTGTCATGTTTCAAAGAGCTACTACGATCCATGTTGGATTTAGAGTTCCAAATTCATCTATCTGTATATTGAGACCGAGAAAAACCTAAATATAAAAACTGCTACTGTAGACAAACGCTTCAACCTAGAAGAACAAAATTTGGTGAGCCAAGTCGGATTTTTGTAGTGATCATTACCACCAAGTATCATCAAAATTGGGTGAAAAAATGTTTGCTGGTATTTCGGAAACTCGTTAATTCTTAGAACATTGGCAACCCTTCTCAATGAAAGTGCTTTTCCACAGTCTGTGCCTAGGGTTACTTGAAGAGGAAACAAACCATAGAGACAAAACTGAGAACTCCCTTATTTTGTCAAGTTTCAAAGAGCTACTACGAACCATGTTGGATTTGGAGTTCCAAATTCATCTATCTATATAGGAGAGAACAGAGGGAAACCTAAATATAAAAACTGCTACTGTAGACAAACGCTTCAACCTAGAAGAACAAAATTTGGTGAGCCAAGTGGGATTTGTGTACTGATCATTACCACCAAGTATCATGTAGATTGGGTGAAAAAATATTTGCTGGTGTTTCGGAAACTCGTTAATTCTTAGTAGTTTTTCAACGCCTCTCAATGACAGTGCTTTTCCACAGTATATGCCTAGGGCTACTTGAAGAGGAAAGAAACCATAGTGACAAACTGAGAACTCCTTTATTTTGTCAAGTTTCAAAGACCTACTACGAACCATGTTGAATTTAGAGTTCCAAATTCATCTATCTATATAGGAGAGAACAGAGGGAAACCTAAATATAAAAACTGCTACTGCAGACGAACGCTTCAACCTAGAAGAACAAAATTTGGTGAGCCAAGTGGGATTTGTGTACTGATCAATACCACCAAATATTATCAAGATTGGGTGAAAAAATATTTGCTGGTATTTCGGACACTCGTTAATTCTTAGAAGATTGGCAACCCTTCTCAATGAAAGTGCTTTTCCACAGTCTGTGCCTAGGGCTACTTGAAGAGGAAACAAACCATAGAGACAAAACTGAGAACTCCTTTATTTTTTCAAGTTTCAAAGAGCTACTACGAACCATGTTGGATTTAGAGTTCCAAATTTATCTATCTATAAAAGAGAACAGAGGGAGACCTAAATATAAAAACTGCTACTGTAGATGAACGCGTCTACCTAGAATAACAAAATTTGGTGAGCCAAGTGGGATTTGTGTACTGATCATTACCACCACGTATCATCAAGATTGGGTGAAAAGTATTTGCTGGTATTTTGGAAACTCGTTAATTCTTAGAAGCTTGGCAAACCCTCTCAATGAAAGTGCTTTTCCACAGTCTGTGCCAAGGGTTACTTGAAGAGGAAACAAACCATAGAGACAAAACTGAGAACTCCTTTATTTTGTCAAGTTTCAAAGAGCTACTACAAACCATGTTGGATTTAGAGTTCCAAATTCATCTATCAATATAGGGAGACAGAGGGAAACCTAAATATAAAAACTGCTACTGTAGACGAACGCTTCACCCTAGAAGAACAAAATTTGGTGAGCCAAGTGGGATTTGTGTACTGATCATTACCACCAAGTATCATCAAGATTGGGTGAAAAAATATATGCTTGTATTTCGGAAACTCGTTAATTCTTAGAAACTTGGCAACCCCTCTCAATTAAAGTGCTTTTCCACAGTCTCTGCCTAGGGATACTTGAAGAGGAAACAAACCCCAGAGACAAAACTGAGAACTCCTTTATATTGTCAAGTTTCCAAGAGCTACTACAAACCATGTTGGATTTAGAGTTCCAAATTCTTCTATCTATATAGGAGAGAACAGATGGAAACCTAAATATAAAAACTGCTACTGTAGACGAACGCTTCACCCTAGAAGAACAAAATTTGGTGAGCCAAGTGGAATTTGTGTACTGATCATTACCAACAAGTATCATCAAGATTGTTTGAAAAAATATTTGCTGGAATATCGGAAAATCGTTAATTCTTAGAAGCTTGGCAGCCCCTCTATATGAAAGTGCTTTTCCACAGTCTGTGCCGAGGGCTACTTGAAAAGGAAACAAATCATAGACACAAAACTGAGAACTCCTTCATATTGTCAAGTTTCCAAGAGCTACTACGAACCATGTTGGATTTAGAGTTCCAAATTCATCTATCTGTATAGAAGAGAACAGAGGGAAACCTAAATATAAAAACTGATACTGTAGACGAACGCTTCAACCTAGAAGAACAAAATTTCGTGAGCCAAGTGGGACTTGTGTACTGATCCTTACCACCAAGTATCATCAAGATTGGGTGAAAAAATATTTGCTGGTATTTCGGAAACTCGTTAATTCTTAGAAGCTTGGCAACCCCTCTCAATGAAATTGCTTTTCCACCGTTTGCGCCTAGGGCTACTTGAAGAGGAAACAAACCCCAGAGACAAAACTGAGAACTCCTTTATATTGTCAAGTTTCCAAGAGCTACTACAAACCATGTTGGATTTAGAGTTCCAAATTCTTCTATCTATATAGGAGAGAACAGAGGGAAACCTAAATATAAAAACTGCTACTGTAGACGAACGCTTCACCCTAGAAGAACAAAATTTGGTGAGCCAAGTGGAATTTGTGTACTGATCATTACCACCAAGTATTATCAAGATTGGGTTAAAAAATATTTGCTGGTATTTCGGAAACTCGTAATTTCTTGTAAGCTTGGCAACCCCTTTCACTAAAAGTGCTTTTCCACAGTTTTTTCTTAGGGCTACTTGAAAAGAAAAAAAACCATAGAGACAAAACTGAGAACTCCTTTATATTGTCAAGTTTCCAAGAGCTACTACGAACCATGTTGGATTTAGAGTTCCAAATTCATCTATCTATATAGGAAAGAACAGAGGGAAACCTAAATATAAAAACTGTTACTGTAGACGAACGCTTCAACCTAGAAGAACAAAATTTGGTGAGCCAGGTGGGATTTGTGTACTGATCATTACCACCAACTATCATCAAGATTGGGTGAAAAAATATTTGTGGTATTTCGGACCTCGTTAATTCTTAGAAGATTGGCAACCCCTCTCAATGAAATTGCTTTTCCACAGTCTGTGCCTAGGGCTACTTCAAGAGGAAAAAAACCATAGAGAAAAAACTGAGAACTCCTTTATTTTGTCAAGTTTCAAAGAGCTACTACGAACCATGTTGGATTTAGAGTTCGAAATTCATCTATCTATATAGGAGAGAGCAGAGGGAAACCTAAATATAAAAACTGCTACTGTAGACGAACGCTTCAACCTAGAAGAACAAAATTTGGTGAGCCAATTGGGATTTGTGTACTGATCATTACCAACAAGTATCATCAAGATTGTTTGAAAAAATATTTGCTGGAATATCGGAAAATCGTTAATTCTTAGAAGCTTGGCAGCCCCTCTATATGAAAGTGCTTTTCCACAGTCTGTGCCTAGGGCTACTTGAAAAGGAAACAAACCATAGACACAAAACTGAGAACTCCTTCATATTGTCAAGTTTCCAAGAGCTACTACGAACCATGTTGGATTTAGAGTTCCAAATTCATCTATCTGTATAGAAGAGAACAGAGGGAAACCTAAATATAAAAACTGATACTGTAGACGAACGCTTCAACCTAGAAGAACAAAATTTGGTGAGCCAAGTGGGACTTGTGTACTGATCCTTACCACCAAGTATCATCAAGATTGGGTGAAAAAATATTTGCTGGTATTTCGGAAACTCGTTAATTCTTAGAAGCTTGGCAACCCCTCTCAATGAAATTGCTTTTCCACCGTTTGCGCCTAGGGCTACTTGAAGAGGAAACAAACCATAGAGACAAAACTGAGAACTCCTTTATTTTGTCATGTTTCAAAGAGCTACTACGATCCATGTTGGATTTAGAGTTCCAAATTCATCTATCTGTATATTGAGACCGAGAAAAACCTAAATATAAAAACTGCTACTGTAGACAAACGCTTCAACCTAGAAGAACAAAATTTGGTGAGCCAAGTCGGATTTTTGTAGTGATCATTACCACCAAGTATCATCAAAATTGGGTGAAAAAATGTTTGCTGGTATTTCGGAAACTCGTTAATTCTTAGAACATTGGCAACCCTTCTCAATGAAAGTGCTTTTCCACAGTCTGTGCCTAGGGTTACTTGAAGAGGAAACAAACCATAGAGACAAAACTGAGAACTCCCTTATTTTGTCAAGTTTCAAAGAGCTACTACGAACCATGTTGGATTTGGAGTTCCAAATTCATCTATCTATATAGGAGAGAACAGAGGGAAACCTAAATATAAAAACTGCTACTGTAGACAAACGCTTCAACCTAGAAGAACAAAATTTGGTGAGCCAAGTGGGATTTGTGTACTGATCATTACCACCAAGTATCATGTAGATTGGGTGAAAAAATATTTGCTGGTGTTTCGGAAACTCGTTAATTCTTAGTAGTTTTTCAACGCCTCTCAATGACAGTGCTTTTCCACAGTATATGCCTAGGGCTACTTGAAGAGGAAAGAAACCATAGTGACAAACTGAGAACTCCTTTATTTTGTCAAGTTTCAAAGACCTACTACGAACCATGTTGAATTTAGAGTTCCAAATTCATCTATCTATATAGGAGAGAACAGAGGGAAACCTAAATATAAAAACTGCTACTGCAGACGAACGCTTCAACCTAGAAGAACAAAATTTGGTGAGCCAAGTGGGATTTGTGTACTGATCAATACCACCAAATATTATCAAGATTGGGTGAAAAAATATTTGCTGGTATTTCGGACACTCGTTAATTCTTAGAAGATTGGCAACCCTTCTCAATGAAAGTGCTTTTCCACAGTCTGTGCCTAGGGCTACTTGAAGAGGAAACAAACCATAGAGACAAAACTGAGAACTCCTTTATTTTTTCAAGTTTCAAAGAGCTACTACGAACCATGTTGGATTTAGAGTTCCAAATTTATCTATCTATAAAAGAGAACAGAGGGAGACCTAAATATAAAAACTGCTACTGTAGATGAACGCGTCTACCTAGAATAACAAAATTTGGTGAGCCAAGTGGGATTTGTGTACTGATCATTACCACCACGTATCATCAAGATTGGGTGAAAAGTATTTGCTGGTATTTTGGAAACTCGTTAATTCTTAGAAGCTTGGCAAACCCTCTCAATGAAAGTGCTTTTCCACAGTCTGTGCCAAGGGTTACTTGAAGAGGAAACAAACCATAGAGACAAAACTGAGAACTCCTTTATTTTGTCAAGTTTCAAAGAGCTACTACAAACCATGTTGGATTTAGAGTTCCAAATTCATCTATCAATATAGGGAGACAGAGGGAAACCTAAATATAAAAACTGCTACTGTAGACGAACGCTTCACCCTAGAAGAACAAAATTTGGTGAGCCAAGTGGGATTTGTGTACTGATCATTACCACCAAGTATCATCAAGATTGGGTGAAAAAATATATGCTTGTATTTCGGAAACTCGTTAATTCTTAGAAACTTGGCAACCCCTCTCAATTAAAGTGCTTTTCCACAGTCTCTGCCTAGGGATACTTGAAGAGGAAACAAACCCCAGAGACAAAACTGAGAACTCCTTTATATTGTCAAGTTTCCAAGAGCTACTACAAACCATGTTGGATTTAGAGTTCCAAATTCTTCTATCTATATAGGAGAGAACAGATGGAAACCTAAATATAAAAACTGCTACTGTAGACGAACGCTTCACCCTAGAAGAACAAAATTTGGTGAGCCAAGTGGAATTTGTGTACTGATCATTACCAACAAGTATCATCAAGATTGTTTGAAAAAATATTTGCTGGAATATCGGAAAATCGTTAATTCTTAGAAGCTTGGCAGCCCCTCTATATGAAAGTGCTTTTCCACAGTCTGTGCCGAGGGCTACTTGAAAAGGAAACAAATCATAGACACAAAACTGAGAACTCCTTCATATTGTCAAGTTTCCAAGAGCTACTACGAACCATGTTGGATTTAGAGTTCCAAATTCATCTATCTGTATAGAAGAGAACAGAGGGAAACCTAAATATAAAAACTGATACTGTAGACGAACGCTTCAACCTAGAAGAACAAAATTTCGTGAGCCAAGTGGGACTTGTGTACTGATCCTTACCACCAAGTATCATCAAGATTGGGTGAAAAAATATTTGCTGGTATTTCGGAAACTCGTTAATTCTTAGAAGCTTGGCAACCCCTCTCAATGAAATTGCTTTTCCACCGTTTGCGCCTAGGGCTACTTGAAGAGGAAACAAACCCCAGAGACAAAACTGAGAACTCCTTTATATTGTCAAGTTTCCAAGAGCTACTACAAACCATGTTGGATTTAGAGTTCCAAATTCTTCTATCTATATAGGAGAGAACAGAGGGAAACCTAAATATAAAAACTGCTACTGTAGACGAACGCTTCACCCTAGAAGAACAAAATTTGGTGAGCCAAGTGGAATTTGTGTACTGATCATTACCACCAAGTATTATCAAGATTGGGTTAAAAAATATTTGCTGGTATTTCGGAAACTCGTAATTTCTTGTAAGCTTGGCAACCCCTTTCACTAAAAGTGCTTTTCCACAGTTTTTTCTTAGGGCTACTTGAAAAGAAAAAAAACCATAGAGACAAAACTGAGAACTCCTTTATATTGTCAAGTTTCCAAGAGCTACTACGAACCATGTTGGATTTAGAGTTCCAAATTCATCTATCTATATAGGAAAGAACAGAGGGAAACCTAAATATAAAAACTGTTACTGTAGACGAACGCTTCAACCTAGAAGAACAAAATTTGGTGAGCCAGGTGGGATTTGTGTACTGATCATTACCACCAACTATCATCAAGATTGGGTGAAAAAATATTTGTGGTATTTCGGACCTCGTTAATTCTTAGAAGATTGGCAACCCCTCTCAATGAAATTGCTTTTCCACAGTCTGTGCCTAGGGCTACTTCAAGAGGAAAAAAACCATAGAGAAAAAACTGAGAACTCCTTTATTTTGTCAAGTTTCAAAGAGCTACTACGAACCATGTTGGATTTAGAGTTCGAAATTCATCTATCTATATAGGAGAGAGCAGAGGGAAACCTAAATATAAAAACTGCTACTGTAGACGAACGCTTCAACCTAGAAGAACAAAATTTGGTGAGCCAATTGGGATTTGTGTACTGATCATTACCAACAAGTATCATCAAGATTGTTTGAAAAAAAATTTGCTGGAATATCGGAAAATCGTTAATTCTTAGAAGCTTGGCAGCCCCTCTATATGAAAGTGCTTTTCCACAGTCTGTGCCTAGGGCTACTTGAAAAGGAAACAAACCATAGACACAAAACTGAGAACTCCTTCATATTGTCAAGTTTCCAAGAGCTACTACGAACCATGTTGGATTTAGAGTTCCAAATTCATCTATCTGTATAGAAGAGAACAGAGGGAAACCTAAATATAAAAACTGATACTGTAGACGAACGCTTCAACCTAGAAGAACAAAATTTCGTGAGCCAAGTGGGACTTGTGTACTGATCCTTACCACCAAGTATCATCAAGATTGGGTGAAAAAATATTTGCTGGTATTTCGGAAACTCGTTAATTCTTAGAAGCTTGGCAACCCCTCTCAATGAAATTGCTTTTCCACCGTTTGCGCCTAGGGCTACTTGAAGAGGAAACAAACCATAGAGACAAAACTGAGAACTCCTTTATTTTGTCATGTTTCAAAGAGCTACTACGATCCATGTTGGATTTAGAGTTCCAAATTCATCTATCTGTATATTGAGACCGAGAAAAACCTAAATATAAAAACTGCTACTGTAGACAAACGCTTCAACCTAGAAGAACAAAATTTGGTGAGCCAAGTCGGATTTTTGTAGTGATCATTACCACCAAGTATCATCAAGATTGGGTGAAAAAATGTTTGCTGGTATTTCGGAAACTCGTTAATTCTTAGAACATTGGCAACCCTTCTCAATGAAAGTGCTTTTCCACAGTCTGTGCCTAGGGTTACTTGAAGAGGAAACAAACCATAGAGACAAAACTGAGAACTCCCTTATTTTGTCAAGTTTCAAAGAGCTACTACGAACCATGTTGGATTTGGAGTTCCAAATTCATCTATCTATATAGGAGAGAACAGAGGGAAACCTAAATATAAAAACTGCTACTGTAGACAAACGCTTCAACCTAGAAGAACAAAATTTGGTGAGCCAAGTGGGATTTGTGTACTGATCATTACCACCAAGTATCATGTAGATTGGGTGAAAAAATATTTGCTGGTGTTTCGGAAACTCGTTAATTCTTAGTAGTTTTTCAACGCCTCTCAATGACAGTGCTTTTCCACAGTATATGCCTAGGGCTACTTGAAGAGGAAAGAAACCATAGTGACAAACTGAGAACTCCTTTATTTTGTCAAGTTTCAAAGACCTACTACGAACCATGTTGAATTTAGAGTTCCAAATTCATCTATCTATATAGGAGAGAACAGAGGGAAACCTAAATATAAAAACTGCTACTGCAGACGAACGCTTCAACCTAGAAGAACAAAATTTGGTGAGCCAAGTGGGATTTGTGTACTGATCAATACGACCAAATATTATCAAGATTGGGTGAAAAAATATTTGCTGGTATTTCGGACACTCGTTAATTCTTAGAAGATTGGCAACCCTTCTCAATGAAAGTGCTTTTCCACAGTCTGTGCCTAGGGCTACTTGAAGAGGAAACAAACCATAGAGACAAAACTGAGAACTCCTTTATTTTTTCAAGTTTCAAAGAGCTACTACGAACCATGTTGGATTTAGAGTTCCAAATTTATCTATCTATATAGGAGAGAACAGAGTGACACCTAAAAATAAAAACTGCTACTGTAAACGAACGCATCAACCTAGAATAACAAAATTTGGTGAGCCAAGTGGGATTTGTGTTCTGATCAATACGACCAAGTATCATCAAGATTGGATGAAAAAATATTTGCTGGTATTTCGGAAACTCGTTAATTCTTAGAAGGTTGGCAACCCCTCTCAACGAAAGTGCTTTCCACAGTCTGTGCTTAGAGTTACTTGAAGAGGAAACAAACCATAGAGACAAAACTGAGAACTCCTTTATGTTTCAAGTTTCAAAGGGCTACTACGAACCATGTTGGATTTAGAGTTCCAAATTCATCTATCTATAAAAGAGAACAGAGGGAGACCTAAATATAAAAACTGCTACTGTAGATGAACGCGTCTACCTAGAATAACAAAATTTGGTGAGCCAAGTGGGATTTGTGTACTGATCATTACCAACACGTATCATCAAGATTGGGTGAAAAGTATTTGCTGGTATTTTGGAAACTCGTTAATTCTTAGAAGCTTGGCAAACCCTCTCAATGAAAGTGCTTTTCCACAGTCTGTGCCAAGGGTTACTTGAAGAGGAAACAAACCATAGAGACAAAACTGAGAACTCCTTTATTTTGTCAAGTTTCAAAGAGCTACTACAAACCATGTTGGATTTAGAGTTCCAAATTCATCTATCAATATAGGGAGACAGAGGGAAACCTAAATATAAAAACTGCTACTGTAGACGAACGCTTCACCCTAGAAGAACAAAATTTGGTGAGCCAAGTGGGATTTGTGTACTGATCATTACCACCAAGTATCATCAAGATTGGGTGAAAAAATATATGCTTGTATTTCGGAAACGCGTTAATTCTTAGAAACTTGGCAACCCCTCTCAATTAAAGTGCTTTTCCACAGTCTCTGCCTAGGGCTACTTGAAGAGGAAACAAACCCCAGAGACAAAACTGAGAACTCCTTTATATTGTCAAGTTTCCAAGAGCTACTACAAACCATGTTGGATTTAGAGTTCCAAATTCTTCTATCTATATAGGAGAGAACAGATGGAAACCTAAATATAAAAACTGCTACTGTAGACGAACGCTTCACCCTAGAAGAACAAAATTTGGTGAGCCAAGTGGAATTTGTGTACTGATCATTACCACCAAGTATTATCAAGATTGGGTTAAAAAATATTTGCTGGTATTTCGGAAACTCGTAATAAGTTGTAAGCTTGGCAACCACTTTCAATAAAAGTGCTTTTCCACAGTTTTTGCTTAGGGCTACTTGAAAAGAAAAAAAACCATAGAGACAAAACTGAGAACTCCTTTATATTTTCAAGTTTCCAAGAGCTACTACGAACCATGTTGGATTTAGAGTTCCAAATTCATCTATCTATATAGGAAAGAACAGAGGGAAACCTAAATATAAAAACTGTTACTGTAGACGAACGCTTCAACCTAGAAGAACAAAATTTGGTGAGCCAGGTGGGAATTGTGTACTGATCATTACCACCAACTATCATCAAGATTGGGTGAAAAAATATTTGTGGTATTTCGGACCTCGTTAATTCTTAGAAGATTGGCAACCCCTCTCAATGAAATTGCTTTTCCACAGTCTGTGCCTAGGGCTACTTCAAGAGGAAAAAAACCATAGAGAAAAAACTGAGAACTCCTTTATTTTGTCAAGTTTCAAAGAGCTACTACGAACCATGTTGGATTTAGAGTTCGAAATTCATCTATCTATATAGGAGAGAGCAGAGGGAAACCTAAATATAAAAACTGCTACTGTAAACGAACGCTTCAACCTAGAAGAACAAAATTTGGTGAGCCAAGTGGGATTTGTGTACTGATCATTACCACCAAGTATCATCAAGATTGGGTGAAAAAATATTTGCTGGTATTTCGGACACTCGTTAATTCTTAGAAGATTGGCAACCCTTCTCAATGAAAGTGCTTTTCCACAGTCTGTGCCTTGGGCTACTTGAAGAGGAAAGAAACCATAGAGACAAAACCTAGAACTCCTTTATTTTGTCAAGTTTCAAAGAGCTACTACGAACCATGTTGGATTTGGAGTTCCAAATTCATCTATCTATATAGGAGAGAACAGAGGGAAACCTAAATATAAAAACTGCTACTGTAGACGAACGCTTCAACCTAGAGGAACAAAATTTGGTGAGCCAAGTGGGATTTGTGTAATGATCATTACCACCAAGTATCATCGAGATTGGGTGAAAAAATATTTGCTGTTATTTCAGAAAATCGTTAATTCTTAGAAGCTTGGCAACCCCTCTCGATGAAAGTGCTTTTCCACAGTCTGTGCTTAGTTCTACTTAAAGAGGAAACAAACCATAGAGACAAAACTGAGAACTCCTTTATTTTGTCAAGTTTCAAAGAGCTACTACGAACCATGTTTGATTTAGAGTTCCAAATTAATCTATCTATATAGGAGAGAACAGAGTGACACCTAAAAATAAAAACTGCTACTGTAAACGAACGCATCAACCTAGAATAACAAAATTTGGTGAGCCAAGTGGGATTTGTGTTCTGTTCAATACGACCAAGTATCATCAAGATTGGATGAAAAAATATTTGCTGGTATTTCGGAAACTCGTTAATTCTTAAAAGCTTGGCAACCCCTCTCAATGAAAGTGCTTTCCACAGTCTGTGCTTAGAGTTACTTGAAGCGGAAACAAACCATAGAGACAAAACTGAGAACTCCTTTATGTTTCAAGTTTCAAAGGGCTACTACGAACCATGTTGGATTTAGAGTTCCAAATTCATCAATCTATAAGAGAGAACAGAGGGAAACCTAAATATAAAAACTGCTACTGTAGATGAACGCGTCTACCTAGAATAACAAAATTTGGTGAGCCAAGTGGGATTTGTGTACTGATCATTACCACCACGTATCATCAAGATTGGGTGAAAAAATATTTGCTGGTATTTCGGAAACTCGTTAATTCTTAGAAGCTTGGCAAACCCTCTCAATGAAAGTGCTTTTCCACAGTCTGTGCCAAGGGTTACTTGAAGAGGAAACAAACCATAGAGACAAAACTGAGAACTCCTTTATTTTGTCAAGTTTATAGAGCTACTACAAACCATGTTGGATTTAGAGTTCCAAATTCATCTATCTATATAGGAGAGAGCAGAGGGAAACCTAAATATAAAAACTGCTACTGTAGACGAACGCTTCCACGTAAAGAACAAAATTTGGTGAACCAAGTGGCATTTGTGTACTTATCATTACCACCAAGTATCATCAAGATTGGGTGAAAAAATATATGCTGGTATTTCGAAAACTCGTTAATTTTTAGAAGATTGGCCACCATTCTCAATGATAGTGCTTTTATACAGTCTCTGCCTAGGGTTACTTGAAGAGGAAACAAACCATAGAGACAAAACTGAGAACTCCTTTATTTTGTCAAATTTCAAAGAGCTACTACGACCCATGTTGGATGTAGTGTTCCAAATTCATCTATTTATATAGGAGAGAGGAGAGTGAAACCTAAATATAAAAACTGCTACTGTAGACGAACGCTTCAACCAGGAAGAACAAAATTTGGTTAGCCAAGTGGGATTTGTGTACTGATCATTACCACCAAGTATCATCAATATTGGGTGAAAAAATATTTGCTGGTATATCGGAAACTCGTTAATTCTTAGAAGCTTGGCAACCCCTCTCGATGAAAGTGCTTTTCACAGTCTGTGCCTAGGGCTACTTGAAAAGGAAACAAACCATAGTGACAAAACTGAGAACTCCTTTATATTTTCAACTTTCCAAGAGCTCCTACGAACCATGGTTGATTTAGAGTCCCAAATTCATCTATCTATATAGGAGAGAACAGAGAAAAACCTAAATATAAAAACTGCTACTGTACACGAACGCTTCAACCTAGAAGAACAAAATTTGGTGAGCCAATTGGGATTTGTGTACTGATCATTACCACCACGTATCATCAAGATTGTGTAAAAGAAATATTTGCTGGTATTTCGGAAACTCGTTAATTCTTAGAAGGTTGGCAATCCCTTTCAATAAAAGTGCTTTTCCACAGTCTGTGCCTAGGGCTACTTGAAGAGGAAACGAACCATAGAGACAAAACTGAGAACTCCTTTATTTTCTGAAGTATCAAAGAGCTACTACAAACCATGTCGGATTTAGAGTTCCAAATTCATCTTTCTATATAGGAGAGTACAGAGGGAAACCTAAATATAAAAACTGATACTGTAGACGAACGCTTCAAACTAGAAGAACAAAATTTCGTGAGCCAAGTGGGATTTGTGTACTGATCATTACCACCAAGTACCATCAAGATTGGGTGAAAAAATATTTGCTGGTATTTGGGAAACTCGTTAATTCTTAGAAGCTTAGCAACCCCTCTCGATGAAATTGCTTTTCCACAGTCTGTGCCTAGGGCTACTTGAAGAGGAAACAAACATAGAGACAAAACTGAGAACTCCTTTATTTTGTCAAGGTTCCAAGAGCTACTACGAACCATGTTGGATTTAGAGTTCCAAATTCATCTATCTATATAGGAGAGAACAGAGGGAAACCAAAATATAAAAACTGCTACTGAAGACGAACGCTTCAATCTAGAAGAACAAAATTTGGTGAGCCAACTGGGATTTGTGTACTGATCATTACCACCAAGTATCATCAAGATTGGGTGAATAAATATTTGCTGGTATTTCGGAAACTCGTTAATTCTTAGAAGATTGGCAACCCCTCTCGATGAAATTGCTTTTCCACAGTCTGTGCCTAGGGCTACTTGAAAAGGAAACAAACATAGAGACAAAACCTAGAACTCCTTTATTTTGTCAAGTTTCCAAGAGCTACTACGAACCATGTTGGATTTAGAGTTCCAAATTCATCTATCTATATAGGAGAGAACCGAGGGAAACCTAAATATAAAACTGTTACTGTAGACGAACGCTTCAACCTAGAAGAACAAAATTTGGTGAGCCAACTGGGATTTGTGTACTGATCATTACCACCAAGTATCATCAAGTTTGGGTGAAAAAATATATGCTGGTATTTCGGAAACTCGTTAATTCTTAGAAGGTTGGCAACCCCTTTCAATAAAATTGCTTTTCCACAGTCTGTGCCAAGGGCTACTTGAAGAGAAAACGAACCATAAACACAAAACTGAGAACTCCTTTATTTTCTGAAGTATCAAAGAGCTACTACAAACCATGTCGGATTTAGAGTTCCAAATTCATCTTTCTATATAGGAGAGTACAGAGTGAAACCTAAATATAAAAACTGATACTGTAGACGAACGCTTCAAACTAGAAGAACAAAATTTCGTGAGCCAAGTGGGATTTGTGTACTGATCATTACCACCAAGTATCATCAAGATTGGGTGAAAAAATATTTGCTGGTATTTGGGAAACTCGTTAATTCTTAGAAGCTTGGCAACCTCTCTCGATGAAAGTGCTTTTCCACAGTTTGTGCCTAGGGCTATTTGAAGAGGAAACAAACCATAGAGACAAAACTGAGAACTTTTGTATTTTGTCAAGTTTCAAATTGCTACTATGAACCATGTTGGATTTAGTGTTCCAAATTCATCTATCTATATAGGAGACAACAGAGGGAAACCTAAATATATAAACTGCGACTGTAGACGAACGCTTCAACCTAGAAGAACAAAATTTGCGGAGCCAAGTGGGATTTGTGTACTGATCATTACCACCAAGTATCATCAAGATTGGGTGAAAAAATATTTACTGGTATTTCGGAAACTCGTAATTTCTTGTAAGCTTGGCAACCCCTTTCAATAAAACTGCTTTTCCACAGTTTTTGATTAGGGCTACTGGAAGAGGAAACAAACCATAGAGACAAAACTGAGAAATCCTTAATTTTGTCAAGTTTCAAAGAGCTACTACGAACCATGTTGGATTTAGAGTTCCAAATTCATCTATCTAAATAGGAGAGAACAGAGGGAAACCTAAATATAAAAACGGCTACTGTAGACGAACGCTTCAACCTAGAAGAACAAAATTTGGTGAGCCAAGTGGGATTTATATACTGATCATTACCACCAAGTATCATCGAGATTGGGTGAAAAAGTGTTTGCTCGTATTTCGGTAACTCTTTAATTCTTAGACGCTTGGCAACCCCTCTCAATGAAAGTGCTTTTCCACAGTCTGTGTCTAGGGCTACTTGAAGAGGAAACAAACCATAGAGACAAAAATGAGAACTCCTTTATTTTGTCAAGTTTCAAAGAGGAACTACGAAGCATGCTTGGATTTAGAGTTCCAAATTCATCTATTTATATAGGAGAGAGCAGAGGGAAAACTAAATATAAAAACTGCTACTGTAGACATACGCTTCAACCTAGAAGAACAAAATTTGGGGAGCCAAGTGGGATTTGTGTACTGATCATGACCACCAATTATCATCAAGATTGGGTGAAAAAATATTTGCTGGTATATCGGAAACTCGTTAATTCTTAGAAGCTTGGCAACTCCTCTCGATGAAATTGCTTTTCACAGTCTGTGGCTAGGGCTACTTGAAAAGGAAACACACCATAGAGACAAAACTGAGAACTCCTTTATATTTTCAACTTTCCAAGAGCTACTACGAACCATGGTGGATTTAGAGTTCCAAATTCATCTATCTATATAGGAGAGAACAGAGGGAAACCTAAATATAAAAACAGCTACTGTGGACAAACGCTTCAACCTAGAAGAACAAAATTTGGTGAGCCAAGTGGAATTTGTGTACTGATCATTACCACCAAGTATCATCAAGATGGGGTGAAAAAATTTTTGCTGGTATATCGGAAACACGTTAATTCTTAGAACCTTGGCAACCCCTCTCGATGAAAGTGCTTTTCCACAGTCTGTGCCTAGGGCTATTGAAGAGGAAACAAACCATAGAGACAAAACTGAGAACTCCTTTATTTTGTCACGTTTCAAAGAGCTACTACGAACCATGTTGGATTAAGAGTTCCAAATTCATCTATCTACATAGGAGAGAACAGAAGGAAACCTAAATATAAAAACTGTTACTGTAGACGAACGCTTCAACCTATAAGAACAAAATTTGGTGAGCCAAGTGGGAATTGTGTACTGATCATTACCACCACGTATCATCAAGATTGGGTGAAAAAATATTTGCTGGTATTTCGGAAACTCGTAATAAGTTGTAAGCTTGGCAACCACTTTCAATAAAAGTGCTTTTCCACAGTTTTTGCTTAGGGCTACTTGAAAAGGAAAAAAACCATAGAGACAAAACTGAGAACTCCTTTATATTGTCAAGTTTCCAAGAGCTACTACGAACCATGTTGGATTTAGAGTTCCAAATTCATCTATCTATATAGGAGAGAACAGAGGGAAACCTAAATATAAAACTGTTACTGTAGACGAACGCTTCAACCTAGAAGAACAAAATTTGGTGAGCCAAGTGGGATTTGAGTACTGATCATTACCACCAAGTATCATCAAGATTGGGTGAAAAAATATTTGCTGGTATTTCGCAAACTCGTAATAAGTTGTAAGCTTGGCAACACCTTTCAATAAAAGTACTTTTCCACAGTTTCTACTTAGGGCTACTGGAAGGGGAAACAAACCGTAGAGACAAAACTGAGAACTCCTTTATTTTTTCAAGTTTCAAAGAGCTACTACGAACCATGTTGGATTTAGACTTCCAAATTAATCTATCTATATAGGAGTGAACAGAGGGATACCTAAATATAAAAACTGATACTCTAGACGAGCGCTTCAACCTAGAAGAACAAAATTTGGTGAGCCAAGTGGGATTTATGTACTGATCATTACCACCAAGTATCATCAAGATTGGGTGAAAAAGTGTTTGCTCGTATTTCGGAGACTCATTAATTCTTAGAAGCTTGGCAACCCCTCTCAATGAAAGTGCTTTTCCTCAGACTGTGTCTAGGGCTACTTGAAGAGGAAACAAATAATAGAGACAAAACTGAGAACTCCTTTATTTTGTCACGTTTCAAAGAGCTACTACGAACCATGTTGGATTTAGAGTTCCAAATTCATCTATCTATATAGGAGATAAAAGAGGGAAACCTAAATATAAAAACTGATACTGTAGACGAATGCTTCAACCTAGAAGAACAAAATTTGGTGAGCCAAGTGGGATTTGTGTACTTATCATTACCACCAAGTATCATCAAGATTGGGAGAAAAAAATATTTGCTGGTATTTCGGAAACTCGTTAATTCTTAGAATCTTGGCAACCCCTCTCAATGAAATTGCTTTTCCACAGTCTGTGCCTAGGGCTACTTGAAGAGGAAACAAACCATAGAGACAAAACTGAGATGTCCTTTATTTTGTCAAGTTTCAAAGAGCTACTACGAACCGTGTTGGTTTTCGAGTTCCAAATTCATCTATCTATATAGGAGAGAGCAGAGGGAAACCTAAATATAAAAACTGCTACTGTAGACGAACGCTTTAACCTAGAAGAACAAAATTAGGTGAGCCAAGTGGGATTTGTGTACTGATCATTACCACCAAGTATCATCAAGATTGGGTGAAAAAATATTTGCTGGTATATCGGAAACTCGTTAATTCTTAGAAGCTTCGCAACCCCTCTCCATGAAAGTGCTTTTCCACAGTCTGTACCTAGGGCTACTTGAAGAGGAAACAAACCATAGAGACAAAACTGAGAACTCCTTTATATTGTCAAGTTTCCATGAGCTACTACGAACAATGTTGGATTTAGAGTTCCAAATTCATCTATGTATATAGGAGAGAACAGAGGGATACCTAAATATAAAAACTGCTACTGTAGACGAACGCTTCAACCTAGAAGAACAAAATTTGGTGAGCCAAGTGGGAATTGTGTAGTGATCATTACCACCAAGTATCATCAAGATTGGGTGAAAAAATATTTGCTGGTATTTCGGAAACTCGTAATAAGTTGTAAGCTTGGCAACCCCTTTCAATAAAAGTGCTTTTCCACAGTTTTTGCTTAGGGCTACTGGAAGAGGAAACAAACCATAGAGACAAAACTGAGAACTCCTTTATTTTGTCAAGTTTCAAATAGCTACTACGAACCATGTTGGATTTAGAGTTCCAAATTCTTCTATCTATATAGGAGATATAAGAGTTAAACCTAAATATAAAAACTGATACTGTAGACGAACGCATCAACCTAGAAGAACAAAATTTGGTGAGCCAAGTGGGATTTGTGTACTGATCATGACCACCAAGTATCATCAAGATTGGGTGAAAAAATATTTGCTGGTATTTCGGAAACTCGTAATAAGTTGTAAGCTTGGCAACCACTTTCAATAAAAGTGCTTTTCCACAGTTTTGCTTAGGGCTACTTGAAAAGGAAAAAAACCATAGAGACAAAACTGAGAACTCCTTTATATTGTCAAGTTTCCAAGAGCTACTACGAACCATGTTGGATTTAGAGTTCCAAATTCATCTATCTATATAGGAGAGAGCAGAGGGAAACCTAAATATAAAACTGTTACTGTAGACGAACGCTTCAACCTAGAAGAACAAAATTTGGTGAGCCAAGTGGGATTTGTGTACTGATCATTACCACCAAGTATCATCAAGATTGAGTGAAAAAATATTTGCTGGTATTTCGGAAACTCGTAATAAGTTGTAAGCTTGGCAACCCCTTTCAATAAAAGTGCTTTTCCACAGTTTTTGCTTAGGGCTACTGGAAGAGCAAACAAACCATACAGACAAAACTGAGAACTCCTTTATTTTGTCAAGTTTCAAAGAGCTACTACGAACCATGTTGGATTTAAAGTTCCAAATTCATCTAACTATATAAGAGAGAACAGATGGTAACCTAAATATAAAAACTGATACTGTAGACGAACGCTTCAACCTAGAAGAACAAAATTTGGTGAGCCAAGTGGGATTTGTGTACTGATCATTACCACCAAGTATCATCAAGATTGGGTGAAAAAATATTTGCTGGTATTTCGGAACCTCGTTAATTCTTAGAAGATTGGCAACCCCTCTCAATGAAATTGCTTTTCCACAGTCTGTGCCTAGAGCTACTTCAAGAGGAAACAAACCATAGAGACAAAACTGAGACCTCCTTTATTTTGTCAAGTTTCAAAGAGCTACTACGAACCATGTTGGATTTAGAGTTCCAAATTCATCTATCTATATAGGAGAGAGCAGAGGGAAACCTAAATATAAAAACTGCTACTGTAGACGAACGCTTCAACCTAGAAAAACAAAATTTGGTGAGCCAAGTGGGATTTGTGTACTGATCATTACCACCAAGTATCATGAAGATTGGGCGAAAAAATATTTGCTGGTATTTCGGAAACTCGTTAATTCTTAGAAGCATGGCAACCCCTCTCGATGAAAGTGCTTTTCCACAGTCTGTGCCTAGGGCTATTTGAAAAGGAAAGAAACCATAGAGACAAAAGAGAGAACTCATTTATAGTGTCAAGTTTCCAAGAGCTACTATGAACCATGTCGGATTTAGAGTTCCAAATTCATCTATTATATAGGAGAGAACAGAGGGAAACCTAAATATAAAAACTGCTACTGTACACGAACGCTTCAACCTAGAAGAACAAAATTTGGTGAGCCAAGTGGGATTTGTGTACTGATCATTACCACCAAGTATCATCAAGTTTGGGTGAAAAAATATATGCTGGTATTTCCGAAACTCGTTAATTCTTAGAAGGTTGGCAACGCCTTTCAATAAAAGTGCTTTTCCACAGTCTGTGCCTAGGGCAACTTGAAGAGGAAACGAACCATAAAGACAAAACTGAGAACTCCTTTATTTTCTGAAGTATCAAAGAGCTACTACAAACCATGTCGGATTTAGAGTTCCAAATTCATCTTTCTATATAGGAGAGTACAGAGGGAAACCTAAATATAAAAACTGATACTGTAGACGAACGCTTCAAACTAGAAGAACAAAATTTCGTGAGCCAAGTGGGATTTGTGTACTGATCATTACCACCAAGTATCATCAAGATTGGGTGAAAAAATATTTGCTGGTATTTGGGAAACTCGCTAATTCTTAGAAGCTTGGCAACCCCTCTCGATGAAAGTGCTTTTCCACAGTTTGTGCGTAGGGCTACTTGAAGTGGAAACAAACCATAGAGACAAAACTGAGAACTCCTTTATTTTGTCAAGTTTCAAATAACTACTACGAACAATGTTGGATTTAGAGTTCCAAATTCATGTATCTATATAGGAGATAAAAGAGGGAAACCTAAATATAAAAATTGATACTGTAGAAGAACGCATCAACCTAGAAGAAAAAAATTTGGTGAGCCAAGTGGGATTTGTGTACTGATCATTACCACCAAGTATCATCAAGATTGGGTGAAAAAATATTTGCTGGTATTTCGGAAACTCGTTAATTCTTAGAAGCTTGGCAACCCCTCTCAATGAAATTGCTTTTCCACAGTCTGTGCCTAGGGCTACTTGAAGAGGAAACAAACATAGAGACAAAACTGAGAACTCCTTTATTTTGTCAAGGTTCCAAGAGCTACTACGAACCATGTTGGATTTAGAGTTCCAAATTCATCTATCTATATAGGAGAGAGCAGAGGGAAACCTAAATATAAAAACTGCTACTGAAGACGAACGCTTCAACCTAGAAGAACAAAATTTGGTGAGACAACTGGGATTTGTGTACTGATTATTACCACCAAGTATCATCAAGATTGGGTGAAAAAATATTTGCTGGTATTTCGGAAACTCGTTAATTCTTAGAAGATTGGCAACCCCTCTCGATGAAATTGCTACTCCACAGTCTGTGCCAAGGGGTACTTGAAAAGGAAACAACATAGAGACAAAACCTAGAACTCCTATATTTTGTCAAGTTTCAAAGGGGAACTACGAAGCATGCTTGGATTTAGAGTTCCAAATTCATCTATTTATATAGGAGAGAGCAGAGTGAAAACTAAATATAAAAACTGCTACTGTAGACGAACGCTTCAACCTAGAAGAACAAAATTTGGTGAGCCAAGTGGGATTTGTGTACTGATCATTACCACCACGTATCATCAAGATTGGGTGAAAAAATATTTGCTGGTATTTCGGAAACTCGTAATAAGTTGTAAGCTTGGCAACCACTTTCAATAAAAGTGCTTTTCCACAGGTTTTGCTTAGGGCTACTTGAAAAGGAAAAAAACCATAGAGACAAAACTGAGAACTCCTTTATATTGTCAAGTTTCCAAGAGCTACTACGAACCATGTTGGATTTAGAGTTCCAAATTCATCTATCTATATAGGAGAGAACAGAGGGAAACCTAAATATAAAACTGTTACTGTAGACGAACGCTTCAACCTAGAAGAACAAAATTTGGTGAGCCAAGTGGGATTTGTGTACTGATCATTACCACCAAGTATCATCAATTTGGGTGAAAAAAAATTTGCTGGTATTTCAGAAAATCGTAATAAGTTGTAAGCTTGGCAACCCCTTTCAATAAAAGTGCTTTTCCACAGTTTTTGCTTAGGGCTACTGGAAGAGGAAACAAACCATACAGACAAAACTGAGAACTCCTTTATTTTGTCAAGTTTCAAAGAGCTACTACGAACCATGTTGGATTTAAAGTTCCAAATTCATCTAACTATATAAGAGAGAACAGATGGAAACCTAAATATAAAAACTGATACTGTAGACGAACGCTTCAACCTAGAAGAACAAAATTTGGTGAGCCAAGTGGGATTTGTGTACTGATCATTACCACCAAGTATCATCAAGATTGGGTGAAAAAATATTTGCTGGTATTTCGGAAACTCGTTAATTCTTAGAAGCTTGGCAACCCCTCTCGATGAAAGTGCTTTTCCACAGACTGTGCCTAGGGCTATTTGAAAAGGAAAGAAACCATAGAGACAAAAGAGAGAACTCCTTTATATTGTCAAGTTTCCAAGAGCTACTATGAACCATGTCGGATTTAGAGTTCCAAATTCATCTATTTATATAGGAGAGAACAGAGGGAAACCTAAATATAAAAACTGCTACTGTACACGAACGCTTCAACCTAGAAGAACAAAATTTGGTGAGCCAAGTGGGATTTGTGTACTGATCATTACCACCAAGTATCATCAAGTTTGGGTGAAAAAATATATTCTGGTATTTCGGAAACTCGTTAATTCTTAGAAGGTTGGCAACCCCTTTCAATAAAGTGCTTTTCCACAGTCTGTGCCTAGGGCTACTTGAAGAGGAAACGAACCATAAAGACAAAACTGAGAACTCCTTTATTTTCTGAAGTATCATAGAGCTACTACAAACCATGTCGGATTTAGAGTTCCAAATTCATCTATCTATGTAGGAGAGTACAGAGGGAAACCTAAATATAAAAACTGATACTGTAGACGAACGCTTCAAACTAGAAGAACAAAATTTCGTGAGCCAAGTGGGATTTGTGTACTGATCATGACCACCAAGTATCATCAAGATTGGGTGAAAAAATATTTGCTGGTATATCGGAAACTCGTTAATTCTTAGAAGCTTCGCAACCCCTCTCCATGAAAGTGCTTTTCCACAGTCTGTACCTAGGGCTACTTGAAGAGGAAACAAACCATAGAGACAAAACTGAGAACTCCTTTATATTGTCAAGTTTCCATGAGCTACTACGAACAATGTTGGATTTAGAGTTCCAAATTCATCTATGTATATAGGAGAGAACAGAGGGAAACCTAAATATAAAAACTGCTACTGTAGACGAACGCTTCAACCTAGAAGAACAATATTTGGTGAGCCAAGTGGGAATTGTGTACTGATCATTACCACCAAGTATCATCAAGATTGGGTGAAAAAATATTTGCTGGTATTTCGGAAACTCGTAATAAGTTGTAAGCTTGGCAACCCCTTTCAATAAAAGTGCTTTTCCACAGTTTTTGCTTAGGGCTACTGGAAGAGGAAACAAACCATAGAGACAAAACTGAGAACTCCTTTATTTTGTCAAGTTTCAAATAGCTACTACGAACCATGTTCGATTTAGAGTTCCAAATTCTTCTATCTATATAGGAGATATAAGAGTTAAACCTAAATATAAAAACTGATACTGTAGACGAACGCATCAACCTAGAAGAACAAAATTTGGTGAGCCAAGTGGGATTTGTGTACTGATCATGACCACCAAGTATCATCAAGATTGGGTGAAAAAATATTTGCTGGTATTTCGGAAACTCGTAATAAGTTGTAAGCTTGGCAACCACTTTCAATAAAAGTGCTTTTCCACAGTTTTTGCTTAGGGCTACTTGAAAAGGAAAAAAACCATAGAGACAAAACTGAGAACTCCTTTATATTGTCAAGTTTCCAAGAGCTACTACGAACCATGTTGGATTTAGAGTTCCAAATTCATCTATCTATATAGGAGAGAACAGAGGGAAACCTAAATATAAAACTGTTACTGTAGACGAACGCTTCAACCTAGAAGAACAAAATTTGGTGAGCCAAGTGGGATTTGTGTACTGATCATTACCACCAAGTATCATCAAGATTGAGTGAAAAAATATTTGCTGGTATTTCGGAAACTCGTAATAAGTTGTAAGCTTGGCAACCCCTTTCAATAAAAGTGCTTTTCCACAGTTTTTGCTTAGGGCTACTGGAAGAGCAAACAAACCATACAGACAAAACTGAGAACTCCTTTATTTTGTCAAGTTTCAAAGAGCTACTACGAACCATGTTGGATTTAAAGTTCCAAATTCATCTAACTATATAAGAGAGAACAGATGGAAACCTAAATATAAAAACTGATACTGTAGACGAACGCTTCAACCTAGAAGAACAAAATTTGGTGAGCCAAGTGGGATTTGTGTACTGATCATTACCACCAAGTATCATCAAGATTGGGTGAAAAAATATTTGCTGGTATTTCGGAACCTCGTTAATTCTTAGAAGATTGGCAACCCCTCTCAATGAAATTGCTTTTCCACAGTCTGTGCCTAGAGCTACTTCAAGAGGAAACAAACCATAGAGACAAAACTGAGACCTCCTTTATTTTGTCAAGTTTCAAAGAGCTACTACGAACCATGTTGGATTTAGAGTTCCAAATTCATCTATCTATATAGGAGAGAGCAGAGGGAAACCTAAATATAAAAACTGCTACTGTAGACGAACGCTTCAACCTAGAAAAACAAAATTTGGTGAGCCAAGTGGGATTTGTGTACTGATCATTACCACCAAGTATCATGAAGATTGGGCGAAAAAATATTTGCTGGTATTTCGGAAACTCGTTAATTCTTAGAAGCATGGCAACCCCTCTCGATGAAAGTGCTTTTCCACAGTCTGTGCCTAGGGCTATTTGAAAAGGAAAGAAACCATAGAGACAAAAGAGAGAACTCATTTATAGTGTCAAGTTTCCAAGAGCTACTATGAACCATGTCGGATTTAGAGTTCCAAATTCATCTATTATATAGGAGAGAACAGAGGGATACCTAAATATAAAAACTGCTACTGTACACGAACGCTTCAACCTAGAAGAACAAAATTTGGTGAGCCAAGTGGAATTTGTGTACTGATCATTACCACCAAGTATCATCAAGTTTGGGTGAAAAAATATATGCTGGTATTTCCGAAACTCGTTAATTCTTAGAAGGTTGGCAACGCCTTTCAATAAAAGTGCTTTTCCACAGTCTGTGCCTAGGGCTACTTGAAGAGGAAACGAACCATAAAGACAAAACTGAGAACTCCTTTACTTTCTGAAGTATCAAAGAGCTACTACAAACCATGTCGGATTTAGAGTTCCAAATTCATCTTTCTATATAGGAGAGTACAGAGGAAACCTAAATATAAAAACTGATACTGTAGACGAACGCTTCAAACTAGAAGAACAAAATTTCGTGAGCCAAGTGGGATTTGTGTACTGATCATTACCACCAAGTATCATCAAGATTGGGTGAAGAAATATTTGCTGGTATTTGGGAAACTCGCTAATTCTTAGAAGCTTGGCAACCCCTCTCGATGAAAGTGCTTTTCCACAGTTTGTGCGTAGGGCTACTTGAAGTGGAAACAAACCATAGAGACAAAACTGAGAACTCCTTTATTTTGTCAAGTTTCAAATAACTACTACGAACAATGTTGGATTTAGAGTTCCAAATTCATGTATCTATATAGGAGATAAAAGAGGGAAACCTAAATATAAAAATTGATACTGTAGAAGAACGCATCAACCTAGAAGAAAAAAATTTGGTGAGCCAAGTGGGATTTGTGTACTGATCATTACCACCAAGTATCATCAAGATTGGGTGAAAAAATATTTGCTGGTATTTCGGAAACTCGTTAATTCTTAGAAGCTTGGCAACCCCTCTCAATGAAATTGCTTTTCCACAGTCTGTGCATAGGGGTACTTGAAGAGGAAACAAACATAGAGACAAAACTGAGAACTCCTTTATTTTGTCAAGGTTCCAAGAGCTACTACGAACCATGTTGGATTTAGAGTTCCAAATTCATCTATCTATATAGGAGAGAACAGAGGGAAACCTAAATATAAAAACTGCTACTGAAGACGAACGCTTCAACCTAGAAGAACAAAATTTGGTGAGACAACTGGGATTTGTGTACTGATTATTACCACCAAGTATCATCAAGATTGGGTGAAAAAATATTTGCTGGTATTTCGGAAACTCGTTAATTCTTAGAAGATTGGCGACCCCTCTCGATGAAATTGCTATTCCACAGTCTGTGCAAAGGGGTACTTGAAAAGGAAACAACATAGAGACAAAACCTAGAACTCCTATATTTTGTCAAGTTTCAAAGAGGAAATACGAAGCATGCTTGGATTTAGAGTTCCAAATTCATCTATTTATATAGGAGAGAGCAGAGTGAAAACTAAATATAAAAACTGCTACTGTAGACGAACGCTTCAACCTAGAAGAACAAAATTTGGTGAGCCAAGTGGGATTTTTGTACTGATCATTACCACCACGTATCATCAAGATTGGGTGAAAAAATATTTGCTGGTATTTCAGAAACTCGTAATAAGTTGTAAGCTTGGCAACCACTTTCAATAAAAGTGCTTTTCCACAGGTTTTGCTTAGGGCTACTTGAAAAGGAAAAAAACCATAGAGACAAAACTGAGAACTCCTTTATATTGTCAAGTTTCCAAGAGCTACTACGAACCATGTTGGATTTAGACTTCCAAATTCATCTATCTATATAGGAGAGAACAGAGGGAAACCTAAATATAAAACTGTTACTGTAGACGAACGCTTCAACCTAGAAGAACAAAATTTGGTGAGCCAAGTGGGATTTGTGTACTGATCATTACCACCAAGTATCATCAATTTGGGTGAAAAAAAATTTGCTGGTATTTCGGAAACTCGTAATAAGTTGTAAGCTTGGCAACCCCTTTCAATAAAAGTGCTTTTCCACAGTTTTTGCTTAGGGCTACTGGAAGAGGAAACAAACCATACAGACAAAACTGAGAACTCCTTTATTTTGTCAAGTTTCAAAGAGCTACTACGAACCATGTTGGATTTAAAGTTCCAAATTCATCTAACTATATAAGAGAGAACAGATGGAAACCTAAATATAAAAACTGATACTGTAGACGAACGCTTCAACCTAGAAGAACAAAATTTGGTGAGCCAAGTGGGATTTGTGTACTGATCATTACCACCAAGTATCATCAAGATTGGGTGAAAAAATATTTGCTGGTATTTCGGAAACTCGTTAATTCTTAGAAGCTTGGCAACCCCTCTCGATGAAAGTGCTTTTCCACAGACTGTGCCTAGGGCTATTTGAAAAGGAAAGAAACCATAGAGACAAAAGAGAGAACTCCTTTATATTGTCAAGTTTCCAAGAGCTACTATGAACCATGTCGGATTTAGAGTTCCAAATTCATCTATTTATATAGGAGAGAACAGAGGGAAACCTAAATATAAAAACTGCTACTGTAGACGAACGCTTCAACCTAGAAGAACAAAATTTCTTGAGCCAAGTGGGATTTGTGTACTGATCATTACCACCAAATATCATCAAGATTGGGTGAAAAAATATTTGCTGGTATTTCGGAAACTCGTTAATTCTTAGAAGCTTGGCAACCCCTCTCAATGAAATTGCTTTTCCACAGTCTGTGCCTAGGGCTACTTGAAGAGGAAACAAACATAGAGACAAAACTGAGAACTCCTTTATTTTGTCAAGGTTCCAAGAGCTACTACGAACCATGTTGGATTTAGAGTTCCAAATTCATCTATTTATATAGGAGAGAACAGAGGGAAACCTAAATATAAAAACTGCTACTGAAGACGAACGCTTCAACCTAGAAGAACAAAATTTGGTGAGCCAACTGGGATTTGTGTACTGATCATTACCACCAAGTATCATCAAGATTGGGTGAAAAAATATTTGCTGGTATTTCGGAAACTCGTTAATTCTTAGAAGATTGGCAACCCCTCTCGATGAAATTGCTTTTCCACAGTCTGTGCCTAGGGCTACTTGAAAAGGAAACAAACATAGAGACAAAACCTAGAACTCCTTTATTTTGTCAAGTTTCCAAGAGCTACTACGAACCATGTTGGATTTAGAGTTCTAAATTCATCTATCTATATAGGAGAGAGCAGAGGGAAACCTAAATATAAAAACTGCTACTGTAGACGAACGCTTCAACCTAGAAGAACAAAATTTGGTGAGCCAAGTGGGATTTGTGTACTGATCATTACCACCAAGAATCATCAAGTTTGGGTGAAAAAATATTTGCTGGTATTTCGGAAACTCGTTAATTCTTAGAAGCTTGGCAACCCCTCTCAATAAAATTGCTTTTCCACAGTCTGTGCCTAGGGCTACTTGAAGAGGAAACAAACCATAGAGACAAAACTCAGATCTCCTTTATTTTGTCAAGTTTCAAAGAGCTACTAGGAACCATGTTGGTTTTCGAATTCCAAATTCATCTATCTATATAGGAGAGAGCAGATGGAAACCTAAATATTAGAACTGCTACTGTAGACGAACGCTTTAACCTAGAAGAACAAAATTTGGTGAGCCAAGTGGGATTTGTGTACTGATCATTACCACCAAGTATCATCAAGTTTGGGTGAAAAAATATTTGCTGGTATATCCGAAACTCGTTAATTCTTAGAAGCTTGGCAACCCCTCTCGATGAAAGTGCTTTTCCACAGTCTGTGCCTAGGGCTACTTGAAAAGGAAACAAACCATAGAGACAAAACTGAGAACTCCTTTATATTGTCAAGTTTCCAAGAGCTACTACGAACCATGTTGGATTTAGAGTTCCAAATTCATCTATCTATATAGGAGAGAACAGAGGGAAACCTAAATATAAAAACTGCTACTGTAGACGAACGCTTCAACCTAGAAGAACAAAATTTGGTGAGCCAAGTGGGATTTGTGTACTGATCATTACCACCAAGTATCATCACGATTGGGTGAAAAAATATTTGCTGGTATTTCGGAACCTTGTAATAAGTTGTAAGCTTGGCAACCCCTTTCAATAAAAGTGCTTTTCCACACTTTTTGCTTAGGGCTACTGGAAGAGGAAACAAACCATAGAGACAAAACTGAGAACTCCTTTATTTTGTCAAGTTTCAATGAGCTACTACGAACCAAGTTGGATTTAGAGTTCCAAATAAATCTATCTATATAGGAGAGAACAGAGGGAAACCTAAATATAAAAACTGATGCCGTAGTCGAACGCTTCAACCTAGAAGAACAAAATTTGGTGAGCCACGTGGGATTTATGTACTGATCATTACCACCAAGTATCATCAAGATTGGGTGAAAAAGTGTTTGCTCGTATTACGGAAACTCATTAATTCTTAGAAGCTTGGCAACCCCTCTCAATGAAAGTGCTTTTCCGCAGTCTGTGTCTAGGGCTACTTGAAGAGGAAACAAACCATAGAGACAAAACTGAGAACTCCTTTATTTTGTCAAGGTTCAAAGAGCTACTACGAACCATGTTGGATTTAGAGTTCCAAATTCATCTATCTATATAGGAGAGAGCAGAGGGAAACCTAAATGTAAAAACTGCTACTGTAGACGAACGCTTCAATCTAGAAGAACAAAATTTGGTGAGCCAAGTGGGATTTGTGTACTGATCATTACCACCAAGTATCATCAAGATTGGGTGAAAAACTATTTGCTGGTATTTCGGAAACTTGTAATAAGTTGTAAGCTTGGAAACCCCTTTCAATAAAAGTGCTTTTCCACAGTTTTTGATTAGGGCTACTGGAAGAGGAAACAAACCATAGAGACAAAACTGAGAACTCCTTTATTTTGTCAAGTTTCAAAGAGCTACTACGAACCATGTTGGATTTAGAGTTCCAAATTAATCTATCTATATAGGAGAGAACAGAGGGAAACCTAAATATAAAAACTGATACTGTAGACGAACGCTTCAACCTTGAAGAACAAAATTTGGTGAGCCAAGTGGGATTAGTGTACTGATCATTACCACCAAGTATCATCAAGATTGGGTGAAAAAATATTTGCTGGTATTTCGGAAACTCGTTAATTCTTAGAAGCTTGGCAACCACTCTCAATGAAATTGCTTTACCACAGTCTGTGCCTAGGGCTACTTGAAGAGGAAACAAACCGTTGAGACAAAACTGAGAACTTTTTTATTTTGTCAAGTTTCAAAGAGCTACTATGAACCATGTTGGATTTAGAGTTCCAAATTCATCTATCTATATAGGAGAGAGCAGAGGGAAACCTAAATATAAAAACTGCTACTGTAGACGAACGATTCAAACTAGAGGAACAAAATTTGGTGAGCCAAGTGGGATTTGCGTACTGATCTTTACCACCAAGTATTATCAAGATTGGGTGAAAAAATATTTGCTGGTATTTCGGAAACTCTTAATTCTTAGAAGCTTGGCAACCCCTATCAACGAAATTTCTTTTCCACAGTCTCTGCCTAGGGCTACTTGAAGAGGAAACAAACCATAGAGACAAAACTGAGAACTCCTTTATTTTGTCAAGTTTCAAAGAGCTACTACGAACCATGTTGGATTTAGAGTTCCAAATTCATCTATCTATATAGGAGAGAGCAGAGGGAAACCTAAATATAAAAACTGCTACTGTAGACGAACGCTTCAACCTAGAAGAACAAAATTTGGTGAGCCAAGTAGGATTTGTGTACTGATCACTACCACCAAGTATCATCAAGATTGGGTGAAAAAATATTTGCTGGTATTTCGGAAACTTGTAATAAGTTGTAAACTTGGCAACCCCATTCAATAAAAGTGCTTTCCCACAGTTTTTGCTTAGGGCTACTGGAAGAGGAAACAAACCATAGAGACAAAACTGAGAACTCCTTTATTTTGTCAAGTTTCAATGAGCTACTACGAACCATGTTGGATTTAGAGTTCCAAATTAATCTATCTATATAGGAGAGAACAGAGGGAAACCTAAATATAAAAACTGATACTGTAGACGAACGCTTCAACCTAGAAGAACAAAATTTGGTGAGCCAAGTGGGATTAGTGTACTGATCATTACCACCAAGTATCATCAAGATTGGGTGAAAAAATATTTGCTGGTATTTCGGAAACTCGTTAATTCTTAGAAGCTTGGCAACCGCTCTCAATGAAATTGATTTTCCACAGTCTGTGCCTAGGGCTACTTGAAGAGGAAACAAACATAGAGACAAAACTGAGAAATCCTTTATTTTGTCAAGTTTCAAAGAGCTACTACGAAGCATGTTGGATTTCGAGTTCCAAATTCATCTATCTATATAGGAGAGAGAAGAGGGAAACCTAAATATAAAAAATGCTACTGTAGACGAACGCTTCAACCTAGAAGAACAAAATTTCTTGAGCCAAGTGGGATTTGTGTACTGATCATTACCACCAAATATCATCAAGATTGGGTGAAAAAATATTTGCTGGTATTTCGGAAATTCGTTAATTCTTAGAAGCTTGGCAACCCCTCTCAATGAAATTGCTTTTCCACAGTCTGTGCCTAGGGCTACTTGAAGAGGAAACAAACATAGAGACAAAACTGAGAACTCCTTTATTTTGTCAAGGTTCCAAGAGCTACTACGAACCATGTTGGATTTAGAGTTCCAAAACATCTATCTATATAGGAGAGAACAGAGGGAAACCTAAATATAAAAACTGCTACTGTAGACGAACGCTTCAACCTAGAAGAACAAAATTTGGTGAGCCAACTGGGATTTGTGTACTGATCATTACCACCAAGTATCATCAAGATTGGGTGAAAAAATATTTGCTGGTATTTCGGAAACTCGTTAATTCTTAGAAGATTGGCAACCCCTCTCGATGAAATTGCTTTTCCACAGTCTGTGCCTAGGGCTACTTGAAAAGGAAACAAACATAGAGACAAAACCTAGAACTCCTTTAGTTTGTCAAGTTTCCAAGAGCTACTACGAACCATGTTGGATTTAGAGTTCTAAATTCATCTATCTATATAGGAGAGAGCAGAGGGAAACCTAAATATAAAAACTGCTACTGTAGACGAACACTTCAACCTAGAAGAACAAAATTTGGTGAGCCAACTGGGATTTGTGTACTGATTATTACCACCAAGAATCATCAAGTTTGGGTGAAAAAATATTTGCTGGTATTTCGGAAACTCTTTAATTCTTAGAAGCTTGGCAACCCCTCTCAATGAAATTGCTTTTCCACAGTCTGTGCCTAGGGCTACTTGAAGAGGAAACAAACCATAGAGACAAAACTCAGATCTCCTTTATTTTGTCAAGTTTCAAAGAGCTACTAGGAACCATGTTGGTTTTCGAATTCCAAATTCATCTTTCTATATAGGAGAGAGCAGATGGAAACCTAAATATTAGAACTGCTACTGTAGAGGAACGCTTTAACCTAGAAGAACAAAATTTGGTGAGCCAAGTGGGATTTGTGTACTGATCATTACCACCAAGTATCATCAAGTTTGGGTGAAAAAATATTTGCTGGTATATCCGAAACTCGTTAATTCTTAGAAGCTTGGAAACCCCTCTCGATGAAAGTGCTTTTCCACAGTCTGTGCCTAGGGCTACTTGAAAAGGAAACAAACCATAGAGACAAAACTGAGAACTCCTTTATTTTGTCAAGGTTCAAAGAGCTACTACGAACCATGTTGGATTTAGAGTTCCAAATTCATCTATCTATATAGGAGAGAGCAGAGGGAAACCTAAATGTAAAAACTGCTACTGTAGACGAATGCTTCAACCTAGAAGAACAAAATTTGGTGAGCCAAGTGGGATTTGTGTACTGATCATTACCACCAAGTATCATCAAGATTGGGTGAAAAACTATTTGCTGGTATTTCGGAAACTTGTAATAAGTTGTAAGCTTGGAAACCCCTTTCAATAAAAGTGCTTTTCCACAGTTTTTGATTAGGGCTACTGGAAGAGGAAACAAACCATAGAGACAAAACTGAGAACTCCTTTATTTTGTCAAGTTTCAAAGAGCTACTACGAACCATGTTGGATTTAGAGTTCCAAATTAATCTATCTATATAGGAGAGAACAGAGGGAAACCTAAATATAAAAACTGATACTGTAGACGAACGCTTCAACCTTGAAGAACAAAATTTGGTGAGCCAAGTGGGATTAGTGTACTGATCATTACCACCAAGTATCATCAAGATTGGGTGAAAAAATATTTGCTGGTATTTCGGAAACTCGTTAATTCTTAGAAGCTTGGCAACCACTCTCAATGAAATTGCTTTACCACAGTCTGTGCCTAGGGCTACTTGAAGAGGAAACAAACCGTTGAGACAAAACTGAGAACTTTTTTATTTTGTCAAGTTTCAAAGAGCTACTATGAACCATGTTGGATTTAGAGTTCCAAATTCATCTATCTATATAGGAGAGAGCAGAGGGAAACCTAAATATAAAAACTGCTACTGTAGACGAACGATTCAAACTAGAGGAACAAAATTTGGTGAGCCAAGTGGGATTTGCGTACTGATCTTTACCACCAAGTATTATCAAGATTGGGTGAAAAAATATTTGCTGGTATTTCGGAAACTCGTTAATTCTTAGAAGCTTGGCAACCCCTATCAACGAAATTTCTTTTCCACAGTCTCTGCCTAGGGCTACTTGAAGAGGAAACAAACCATAGAGACAAAACTGAGAACTCCTTTATTTTGTCAAGTTTCAAAGAGCTACTACGAACCATGTTGGATTTAGAGTTCCAAATTCATCTATCTATATAGGAGAGAGCAGAGGGAAACCTAAATATAAAAACTGCTACTGTAGACGAACGCTTCAACCTAGAAGAACAAAATTTGGTGAGCCAAGTAGGATTTGTGTACTGATCACTACCACCAAGTATCATCAAGATTGGGTGAAAAAATATTTGCTGGTATTTCGGAAACTTGTAATAAGTTGTAAACTTGGCAACCCCATTCAATAAAAGTGCTTTCCCACAGTTTTTGCTTAGGGCTACTGGAAGAGGAAACAAACCATAGAGACAAAACTGAGAACTCCTTTATTTTGTCAAGTTTCAATGAGCTACTACGAACCATGTTGGATTTAGAGTTCCAAATTAATCTATCTATATAGGAGAGAACAGAGGGAAACCTAAATATAAAAACTGATACTGTAGACGAACGCTTCAACCTAGAAGAACAAAATTTGGTGAGCCAAGTGGGATTAGTGTACTGATCATTACCACCAAGTATCATCAAGATTGGGTGAAAAAATATTTGCTGGTATTTCGGAAACTCGTTAATTCTTAGAAGCTTGGCAACCGCTCTCAATGAAATTGATTTTCCACAGTCTGTGCCTAGGGCTACTTGAAGAGGAAACAAACATAGAGACAAAACTGAGAAATCCTTTATTTTGTCAAGTTTCAAAGAGCTACTACGAAGCATGTTGGATTTCGAGTTCCAAATTCATCTATCTATATAGGAGAGAGAAGAGGGAAACCTAAATATAAAAACTGCTACTGTAGACGAACGCTTCAACCTAGAAGAACAAAATTTCTTGAGCCAAGTGGGATTTGTGTACTGATCATTACCACCAAATATCATCAAGATTGGGTGAAAAAATATTTGCTGGTATTTCGGAAATTCGTTAATTCTTAGAAGCTTGGCAACCCCTCTCAATGAAATTGCTTTTCCACAGTCTGTGCCTAGGGCTACTTGAAGAGGAAACAAACATAGAGACAAAACTGAGAACTCCTTTATTTTGTCAAGGTTCCAAGAGCTACTACGAACCATGTTGGATTTAGAGTTCCAAAACATCTATCTATATAGGAGAGAACAGAGGGAAACCTAAATATAAAAACTGCTACTGTAGACGAACGCTTCAACCTAGAAGAACAAAATTTGGTGAGCCAACTGGGATTTGTGTACTGATCATTACCACCAAGTATCATCAATATTGGGTGAAAAAATATTTGCTGGTATTTCGGAAACTCGTTAATTCTTAGAAGATTGGCAACCCCTCTCGATGAAATTGCTTTTCCACAGTCTGTGCCTAGGGCTACTTGAAAAGGAAACAAACATAGAGACAAAACCTAGAACTCCTTTAGTTTGTCAAGTTTCCAAGAGCTACTACGAACCATGTTGGATTTAGAGTTCTAAATTCATCTATCTATATAGGAGAGAGCAGAGGGAAACCTAAATATAAAAACTGCTACTGTAGACGAACACTTCAACCTAGAAGAACAAAATTTGGTGAGCCAACTGGGATTTGTGTACTGATTATTACCACCAAGAATCATCAAGTTTGGGTGAAAAAATATTTGCTGGTATTTCGGAAACTCGTTAATTCTTAGAAGCTTGGCAACCCCTCTCAATGAAATTGCTTTTCCACAGTCTGTGCCTAGGGCTACTTGAAGAGGAAACAAACCATAGAGACAAAACTCAGATCTCCTTTATTTTGTCAAGTTTCAAAGAGCTACTAGGAACCATGTTGGTTTTCGAATTCCAAATTCATCTTTCTATATAGGAGAGAGCAGATGGAAACCTAAATATTAGAACTGCTACTGTAGAGGAACGCTTTAACCTAGAAGAACAAAATTTGGTGAGCCAAGTGGGATTTGTGTACTGATCATTACCACCAAGTATCATCAAGTTTGGGTGAAAAAATATTTGCTGGTATATCCGAAACTCGTTAATTCTTAGAAGCTTGGAAACCCCTCTCGATGAAAGTGCTTTTCCACAGTCTGTGCCTAGGGCTACTTGAAAAGGAAACAAACCATAGAGACAAAACTGAGAACTCCTTTATATTGTCAAGTTTCCAAGAGCTACTACGAACCATGTTGGATTTAGAGTTCCAAATTCATCTATCTATATAGGAGAGAACAGAGGGAAACCTAAATATAAAAACTGCTACTGTAGACGAAAGCTTCAACCTAGAAGAACAAAATTTGGTGAGCCAAGTGGGATTTGTGTACTGATCATTACCACCAAATATCATCAAGATTGGGTGAAAAAATATTTGCTGGTATTTCGGAAACTCGATAATTCTTAGAAGCTTGGCAACCCCTCTCAATGAAATTGCTTTTCCACAGTCTTTGCCTAGGGCTACTTGAAGAGGAAACATACATAGAGATAAAACTGAGAACTCCTTTATTTTGTCAAGTTTCCAAGAGCTACTACGAACCATGTTGGATTTAGAGTTCCAAATTCATCTATCTATATAGGAGAGAGCAGAGGGAAACCTAAATATAAAAACTGCTACTGTAGACGAACGCTTCAACCTAGAAGAACAAAATTTGGTGAGCCAAGTGGGATTTGTGTACTGATCATTACCACCAAATATCATCAAGATTGGGTGAAAAAATATTTGCTGGTATTTCGGAAACTCGTTAATTCTTAGAAGATTGGCAACCCCTCTCTATGAAATTGGTTTTCCACAGTCTTTGCCTAGGTCTACTTGAAGAGGAAACATACATAGAGATAAAACTGAGAACTCCTTTATTTTGTCAAGTTTCCAAGAGCTACTACGAACCATGTTGGATTTAGAGTTCCAAATTCATCTATCTATATAGGAGAGAGCAGAGGGAAACCTAAATATAAAAACTGCTACTGTAGACGAACGCTTCAACCTAGAAGAACAAAATTTGGTGAGCCAAGTGGGATTTGTGTACTGATCATTACCACCAAATATCATCAAGATTGGGTGAAAAAATATTTGCTGGTATTTCGGAAACTCGTTAATTCTTAGAAGATTGGCAACCCTCTCGATGAAATTGCTTTTCCACAGTCTGTGCCTAGGGCTACTTGAAGAGGAAACATACATAGAGATAAAACTGAGAACTCCTTTATTTTGTCAAGTTTCCAAGAGCTACTACGAACCATGTTGGATTTAGAGTTCCAAATTCATCTATCTATATAGGAGAGAGCAGAGGGAAACCTAAATATAAAAACTGCTACTGTAGACGAACGCTTCAACCTAGAAGTACAAAATTTGGTGAGCCAAGTGGGATTTGTGTACTGATCATTACCACCAAGTATCATCAAGATTGGGTGAAAAAATATTTGCTGGTATTTCGGAAACTTGTAATAAGTTGTAAGCTTGGCAACCCCTTTCAATAAAAGTTCTTTTCCACAGTTTTTGCTTAGGGCTACTGGAAGAGAAAACAAACCATAGAGACAAAACTGAGAACTCCTTTATTTTGTCAAGTTTCAAAGAGCTACTACGAACCATGTTGGATTTAGAGTTCCAAATATATCTATCTATATAGGAGAGAAAATAGGGAAACCTAAAAATAAAAACAGATACTGTAGACGAACGCTTCAACCTAGAAGAACAAAATTTGGTAGCCAAGTGGGATTTATGTACTGATCATTACCACCAAGTATCATCAAGATTGGGTGAAAAAGTGTTTGCTCGTATTTTGGAAACTCATTAATTCTTAGAAGCTTGGCAACCCCTCTCAATGAAAGTGCTTTTCCACAGTCTGTGTCTAGGGCTACTTGAAAAGGAAACAAACATAGAGACAAAACCTAGAACTCCTTTATTTTGTCAAGTTTCCAAGAGCTACTACGAACCATTTGGATTTAGAGTTCCAAATTCATCTATCTAAATAGGAGAGAGTAGAGGGAAACCTAAATATAAAAACTGCTACTGTAGACGAACGCTTCAAACTAGAAGAACAAAATTTGGTGAGCCAAGTGGGATTTGTGTACTGCTCATTAACACCAAGTATCATCAATATTGGGTGAAAAAATATTTGCTGGTATTTCGAAACTCGTTAATTCTTAGAAGATTGGCAACCCCTCTCTATGAAATTGCTTTTCCACAGTCTGTGCCTAGGGCTACTTGAAAAGGAAACAAACATAGAGACAAAACCTAGAACTTTTTTATTTTGTCAAGTTTCCAAGAGCTACTACGAACCATGTTGGATTTAGAGTTCCAAATTCATCTATCTATATAGGAGAGAACAGAGGGAAACCTAAATATAAAAACTGATACTGTAGACGAACGCTTCAACCTAGAAGAAAAAAATTTGTTGAGCCAAGTGGGATTTGTGTACTGATCATTACCACCAAGTATCATCAAGATTGGGTGAAAAAGTGTTTGCTCGTATATCGGAAACTCATTAATTCTTAGAAATTGGCAACCCCTCTCGATGAAAGTGCTTTTCCACAGTCTGTGTCTAGGGCTACTTGAAAAGGTAACAAACCATAGAGACAAAATGAGAACTCCTTTATATTGTCAAGTTTACAAGAGCTACTACGAACCATGTTGGATTTAGAGTTCCAAATTCATCTATCTATATAGGAGAGAACAGAGGGAAACCTAAATATAAAAACTGCTACTGTAGACGAACGCTTCAACCTAGAAGAACAAAATTTGGTGAGCCAACTGGGATTTGTGTACTGACCATTACCACCAAGTACCATCAAGTTTGGGTGAAGAAATATTTGCTGGTATTTCGGAAACTCGTTAATTCTTAGAAGGTTGGCAACCCCTGTCAATGAAAGTGCTTTTCCACAGTCTGTGCCTAGGGCTACTTGTAGAGGAAACAAACCATAGAGACAAAACTGAGAATTCCTTTATTTTGTCATTTTCCAAGAGCTACTACGAACCATGTTGGATTTAGAGTTCCAAATTCATCTATCTATATAGGAGAGAACAGAGGGAAACCTAAATATAAAAACTGCTACTGTAGACGAACGCTTCAACCTAGAAGAACAAAATTTGGTGAGCCAAGTGGGATTTGTGTACTGATCATTACCACCAAGTATCATCAAGTTTGGGTGAAAAAATATTTGCTGGTATATCCGAAACTCGTTAATTCTTAGAAGCTTGGAAACCCCTCTCGATGAAAGTGCTTTTCCACAGTCTGTGCCTAGGGCTACTTGAAAAGGAAACAAACCATAGAGACAAAACTGAGAACTCCTTTATATTGTCAAGTTTCCAAGAGCTACTACGAACCATGTTGGATTTAGAGTTCCAAATTCATCTATCTATATAGGAGAGAACAGAGGGAAACCTAAATATAAAAACTGCTACTGTAGACGAAAGCTTCAACCTAGAAGAACAAAATTTGGTGAGCCAAGTGGGATTTGTGTACTGATCATTACCACCAAGTATCATCAAGATTGGGTGAAAAAATATTTGCTGGTATTTCGGAAACTCGATAATTCTTAGAAGCTTGGCAACCCCTCTCAATGAAATTGCTTTTCCACAGTCTTTGCCTAGGGCTACTTGAAGAGGAAACATACATAGAGATAAAACTGAGAACTCCTTTATTTTGTCAAGTTTCCAAGAGCTACTACGAACCATGTTGGATTTAGAGTTCCAAATTCATCTATCTATATAGGAGAGAGCAGAGGGAAACCTAAATATAAAAACTGCTACTGTAGACGAACGCTTCAACCTAGAAGAACAAAATTTGGTGAGCCAAGTGGGATTTGTGTACTGATCATTACCACCAAATATCATCAAGATTGGGTGAAAAAATATTTGCTGGTATTTCGGAAACTCGTTAATTCTTAGAAGATTGGCAACCCCTCTCTATGAAATTGCTTTTCCACAGTCTTTGCCTAGGGCTACTTGAAGAGGAAACATACATAGAGATAAAACTGAGAACTCCTTTATTTTGTCAAGTTTCCAAGAGCTACTACGAACCATGTTGGATTTAGAGTTCCAAATTCATCTATCTATATAGGAGAGAGCAGAGGGAAACCTAAATATAAAAACTGCTACTGTAGACGAACGCTTCAACCTAGAAGAACAAAATTTGGTGAGCCAAGTGGGATTTGTGTACTGATCATTACCACCAAATATCATCAAGATTGGGTGAAAAAATATTTGCTGGTATTTCGGAAACTCGTTAATTCTTAGAAGATTGGCAACCCCTCTCGATGAAATTGCTTTTCCACAGTCTGTGCCTAGGGCTACTTGAAGAGGAAACATACATAGAGATAAAACTGAGAACTCCTTTATTTTGTCAAGTTTCCAAGAGCTACTACGAACCATGTTGGATTTAGAGTTCCAAATTCATCTATCTATATAGGAGAGAGCAGAGGGAAACCTAAATATAAAAACTGCTACTGTAGACGAACGCTTCAACCTAGAAGAACAAAATTTGGTGAGCCAAGTGGGATTTGTGTACTGATCATTACCACCAAATATCATCAAGATTGGGTGAAAAAATATTTGCTGGTATTTCGGAAACTCGTTAATTCTTAGAAGATTGGCAACCCCTCTCTATGAAATTGCTTTTCCACAGTCTTTTCCTAGGGCTACTTGAAGAGGAAACATACATAGAGATAAAACTGAGAACTCCTTTATTTTGTCAAGTTTCCAAGAGCTACTACGAACCATGTTGGATTTAGAGTTCCAAATTCATCTATCTATATAGGAGAGAGCAGAGGGAAACCTAAATATAAAAACTGCTACTGTAGACGAACGCTTCAACCTAGAAGAACAAAATTTGGTGAGCCAAGTGGGATTTGTGTACTGATCATTACCACCAAATATCATCAAAATTGGGTGAAAAAATATTTGCTGGTATTTCGGAAACTCGTTAATTCTTAGAAGATTGGCAACCCCTCTCGATGAAATTGCTTTTCCACAGTCTGTGCCTAGGGCTACTTGAAGAGGAAACATACATAGAGATAAAACTGAGAACTCCTTTATTTTGTCAAGTTTCCAAGAGCTACTATGAACCATGTTGGATTTAGAGTTCCAAATTCATCTATCTATATAGGAGAGAGCAGAGGGAAACCTAAATATAAAAACTGCTACTGTAGACGAACGCTTCAACCTAGAAGAACAAAATTTGGTGAGCCAAGTGGGATTTGTGTACTGATCATTACCACCAAGTATCATCAAGATTGGGTGAAAAAATATTTGCTGGTATTTCGGAAACTTGTAATAAGTTGTAAGCTTGGCAACCCCTTTCAATAAAAGTTCTTTTCCACAGTTTTTGCTTAGGGCTACTGGAAGAGAAAACAAATCATAGAGACAAAACTGAGAACTCCTTTATTTTGTCAAGTTTCAAAGAGCTACTACGAACCATGTTGGATTTAGAGTTACAAATAAATCTATCTATATAGGAGAGAAAAGAGGGAAACCTAAATATAAAAACTGATACTGTAGACGAACGCTTCAACCTAGAAGAACAAAATTTGGTGAGCCAAGTGGGATTTATGTACTGATCATTACCACCAAGTATCATCAAGAATGGGTGAAAAAGTGTTTGCTCGTATTTCGGAAACTCATTAATTCTTAGAAGCTTGGCAACCCCTCTCAATGACAGTGCTTTTCCACAGTCTGTGTCTAGGGCTACTTTAAGAGGAAACAAACCATAGAGACAAAACTGAGAACTCCTTTATTTTGTCAATTTTCAAAGAGCTACTACGAACCATGTTGGATTTAGAGTTCCAAATTCATCTATCTATATAGGAGAGAGCAGAGGGAAACCTAAATATAAAAACTGCTACTGTATACGAACGCTTCAACCTAGAAGAACAAAATTTGGTGAGCCATGTGGGATTTGTGTACTGATCATTACCACCAAGTATCATCAAGATTGGGTGAAAAAATATTTGCTGGAATTTCGGAAACTTGTAATAAGTTGTAAGCTTGGCAACCCCTTTCAATAAAAGTTCTTTTCCACAGTTTTTGCTTAATGCCACTGGAAGAGGAAACAAACCATAGAGACAAAACTGACAACTCCTTTATTTTGTCAAGTTTCAAAGAGCTACTACGAACCATGTTGGATTTAGAGTTCCAAATATATCTATCTATATAGGAGAGAAAATAGGGAAACCTAAATATAAAAACAGATACTGTAGACGAACGCTTCAACCTAGAAGAACAAAATTTGGTGTGCCAAGTGGGATTTATGTACTGATCATTACCACCAAGTATCATCAAGATTGGGTGAAAAAGTGTTTGCTCGTATTTTGGAAACTCATTAATTCTTAGAAGCTTGGCAACCCCTCTCAATGAAAGTGCTTTTCCACAGTCTGTGTCTAGGGCTACTTCAAGAGGAAAGAAACCATAGAGACAAAACTGAAAACTCCTTTATTTTGTCAAGTTTCAAAGAGCTACTACTAACCATGTTGGATTTAGAGTTCCAAATTCATCTATCTATATAGGAGAGAGCAGAGGGAAACCTAAATATAAAAACTGCTACTGTAGACGAACGCTTCAACCTAGAAGAACAAAATTTGGTGAGCCAAGTGGGATTTTTGTACTGATCATTACCACCAAGTATCATCAAGATTGGGTGAAAAAATATTTGCTGGTATTTTGGAAACTTGTAATAAGTTGTAAGCTTGGCAACCCCTTTCAATAAAAGTGTTTTTCCACAGTTTTTGCTTAGGGCTACTGGAAGAGGAAACAAACCATAGAGACAAAACTGAGAACTCCTTTATTTTGTCAAGTTTCAATGAGCTACTACGAACCATGTTGGATTTAGAGTTCCAAATTAATCTATCTATATAGGAGAGAACAGAGGGAAACCTAAATATAAAATCTGATACTGTAGACGAACGCTTCAACCTAGAAGAACAAAATTTGGTGAGCCAAGTGGGATTAGTGTACTGATCATTACCACCAAGTATCATCAAGATTGGGTGAAAAAATATTTGCTGGTATTTCAGAAACTCGTTAATTCTTAGAAGATTGGCAACCCCTCTCGATGAAATTGCTTTTCCACAGTCTGTGCCTAGGGCTACTTGAAAAGGAAGCAAACATAGAGACAAAACCTAGAACTCCTTTATTTTGTCAAGTTTCCAAGAGCTACTAGGAACCATTTGGATTTAGAGTTCCAAATTCATCTATCTAAATAGGAGAGAGTAGAGGGAAACCTAAATATAAAAACTGCTACTGTAGACGAACGCTTCAAACTAGAAGAACAAAATTTGGTGAGCCAAGTGGGATTTGTGTACTGATCATTAACACCAAGTATCATCAAGATTGGGTGAAAAAATATTTGCTGGTATTTCGAAACTCGTTAATTCTTAGAAGATTGGCAACCTCTCTCTATGAAATTGCTTTTCCACAGTCTGTGCCTAGGGCTACTTGAAAAGGAAACAAACATAGAGACAAAACCTAGAACTTTTTTATTTTGTCAAGTTTCCAAGAGCTACTACGAACCATGTTGGATTTAGAGTTCCAAATTCATCTATCTATATAGGAGAGAGCAGAGGGAAACCTAAATATAAAAACTGATACTGTAGACGAACGCTTCAACCTAGAAGAAAAAAATTTGTTGAGCCAAGTGGGATTTGTGTACTGATCATTACCACCAAGTATCATCAAGATTGGGTGAAAAAGTGTTTGCTCGTATATCGGAAACTCATTAATTCTTAGAAATTGGCAACCCCTCTCGATGAAAGTGCTTTTCCACAGTCTGTGTCTAGGGCTCCTTGAAAAGGTAACAAACCATAGAGACAAAATGAGAACTCCTTTATATTGTCAAGTTTACAAGAGCTACTACGAACCATGTTGGATTTAGAGTTCCAAATTCATCTATCTATATAGGAGAGAACAGAGGGAAACCTAAATATAAAAACTGCTACTGTAGACGAACGCTTCAACCTAGAAGAACAAAATTTGGTGAGCCAACTGGGATTTGTGTACTGATCATTACCACCAAGTACCATCAAGATTGGGTGAAGAAATATTTGCTGGTATTTCGGAAACTCGTTAATTCTTAGAAGGTTGGCAACCCCTGTCAATGAAAGTGCTTTTCCACAGTCTGTGCCTAGGGCTACTTGTAGAGGAAACAAACCATAGAGACAAAACTGAGAATTCCTTTATTTTGTCATTTTCCAAGAGCTACTACGAACCATGTTGGATTTAGAGTTCCAAATTCATCTATCTATATAGGACAGAACAGAGGGAAACCTAAATATAAAAACTGATACTGTAGACGAACGCTTCAACCTAGAAGAACAAAATTTGGTGAGCCAAGTGGGATTTGTGTACTGATCATTACCACCAAGTATCATCAAGATTGGGTGAAAAAATATTTGCTGGTATTTCGGAAACTCGTAATAAGTTGTAAGCTTGGCAACCCCTTTCAATAAAAGTGCTTTTCTACAGTTTTTGCTTAGGGCTAATGGAAGAGGAAACAAACCATAGAGACAAAACTGAGAACTCCTTTATTTTGTCAAGTTTCAGATAGCTACTACGAACCATGTTGGATTTAGAGTTCCAAATTCATCTATCTATATAGGAGATAACAGAGGGAAACCTAAATATAAAAACTGCTACTGTATACGAACGCTTCAACCTAGAAGAACAAAATTTGGTGAGCCATGTGGGATTTGTGTACTGATCATTACCACCAAGTATCATCAAGATTGGGTGAAAAAATATTTGCTGGAATTTCGGAAACTTGTAATAAGTTGTAAGCTTGGCAACCCCTTTCAATAAAAGTTCTTTTCCACAGTTTTTGCTTAATGCTACTGGAAGAGGAAACAAACCATAGAGACAAAACTGACAACTCCTTTATTTTGTCAAGTTTCAAAGAGCTACTACGAACCATGTTGGATTTAGAGTTCCAAATATATCTATCTATATAGGAGAGAAAATAGGGAAACCTAAATATAAAAACAGATACTGTAGACGAACGCTTCAACCTAGAAGAACAAAATTTGGTGAGCCAAGTGGGATTTATGTACTGATCATTACCACCAAGTATCATCAAGATTGGGTGAAAAAGTGTTTGCTCGTATTTTGGAAACTCATTAATTCTTAGAAGCTTGGCAACCCCTCTCAATGAAAGTGCTTTTCCACAGTCTGTGTCTAGGGCTACTTGAAGAGGAAAGAAACCATAGAGACAAAACTGAAAACTCCTTTATTTTCTCAAGTTTCAAAGAGCTACTACGAACCATGTTGGATTTAGAGTTCCAAATTCATCTATCTATATAGGAGAGAGCAGAGGGAAACCTAAATATAAAAACTGCTACTGTAGACGAACGCTTCAACCTAGAAGAACAAAATTTGGTGAGCCAAGTGGGATTTTTGTACTGATCATTACCACCAAGTATCATCAAGATTGGGTGAAAAAATATTTGCTGGTATTTTGGTAACTTGTAATAAGTTGTAAGCTTGGCAACCCCTTTCAATAAAAGTGTTTTTCCACAGTTTTTGCTTAGGGCTACTGGAAGAGGAAACAAACCATAGAGACAAAACTGAGAACTCCTTTATTTTGTCAAGTTTCAATGAGCTACTACGAACCATGTTGGATTTAGAGTTCCAAATTAATCTATCTATATAGGAGAGAACAGAGGGAAACCTAAATATAAAATCTGATACTGTAGACGAACGCTTCAACCTAGAAGAACAAAATTTGGTGAGCCAAGTGGGATTAGTGTACTGATCATTACCACCAAGTATCATCAAGATTGGGTGAAAAAATATTTGCTGGTATTTCGGAAACTCGTTAATTCTTAGAAGCTTGGCAACCGCACTCAATGAAATTGCTTTTCCACAGTCTGTGCCTAGGGCTACTTGAAGAGGCAACAAACATAGAGACAAAACTGAGAACTCCTTTATTTTGTCAAGTTTCAAAGAGCTACTACGAACCATGTTGGTTTTCGAGTTCCAAATTCATCTATCTATATAGGAGAGAGCAGAGGGAAACCTAAACATAAAAACTGCTACTGTAGACGAACGCTTCAACCTAGAATAACAAAATTTGGTGAGCCAAGTGGGATTTGTGTACTGATAATTACCACCAAGTATCATCAAGATTGGGTGAAAAAATATTTGCTGGTATTTCGGAAACTCGTTAATTCTTAGAAGATTGGCAACCCCTCTCGATGAAATTGCTTTTCCACAGTCTGTGCCTAGGGCTACTTGAAAAGGAAACAAACATAGAGACAAAACCTAGAACTCCTTTATTTTGTAAAGTTTCCAAGAGCTACTACGAACCATTTGGATTTAGAGTTCCAAATTCATCTATCTAAATAGGAGAGAGTAGAGGGAAACCTAAATATAAAAACTGCTACTGTAGACGAACGCTTCAAACTAGAAGAACAAAATTTGGTGAGCCAAGTGGGATTTGTGTACTGATCATTAACACCAAGTATCATCAAGATTGGGTGAAAAAATATTTGCTGGTATTTCGAAACTCGTTAATTCTTAGAAGATTGGCAACCCCTCTCTATGAAATTGCTTTTCCACAGTCTGTGCCTAGGGCTACTTGAAAAGGAAACAAACATAGAGACAAAACCTAGAACTTTTTTATTTTGTCAAGTTTCCAAGAGCTACTACGAACCATGTTGGATTTAGAGTTCCAAATTCATCTATCTATATAGGAGAGAGCAGAGGGAAACCTAAATATAAAAACTGATACTGTAGACGAACGCTTCAACCTAGAAGAAAAAAATTTGTTGAGCCAAGTGGGATTTGTGTACTGATCATTACCACCAAGTATCATCAAGATTGGGTGAAAAAGTGTTTGCTCGTATATCGGAAACTCATTAATTCTTAGAAATTGGCAACCCCTCTCGATGAAAGTTCTTTTCCACAGTCTGTGTCTAGGGCTACTTGAAAAGGTAACAAACCATAGAGACAAAATGAGAACTCCTTTATATTGTCAAGTTTACAACAGCTACTACGAACCATGTTGGATTTAGAGTTCCAAATTCATCTATCTATATAGGAGAGAACAGAGGGAAACCTAAATATAAAAACTGCTACTGTAGACGAACGCTTCAACCTAGAAGAACGAAATTTGGTGAGCCAACTGGGATTTGTGTACTGATCATTACCACCAAGTACCATCAAGATTGGGTGAAGAAATATTTGCTGGTATTTCGGAAACTCGTTAATTCTTAGAAGGTTGGCAACCCCTGTCAATGAAAGTGCTTTTCCACAGTCTGTGCCTAGGGCTACTTGTAGAGGAAACAAACCATAGAGACAAAACTGAGAATTCCTTTATTGTGTCATTTTCCAAGAGCTACTACGAACCATGTTGGATTTAGAGTTCCAAATTCATCTATCTATATAGGAGAGAACAGAGGGAAACCTAAATATAAAAACTGCTACTGTAGACGAACGCTTCAACCTAGAAGAACAAAATTTGGTGAGCCAAGTGGGATTTGTGTACTGATCATTACCACCAAGTATCATCAAGATTGGTGAAAAAATATTTGCTGGTATTTCGGAAACTCGTAATAAGTTGTAAGCTTGGCAACCCCTTTCAATAAAAGTGCTTTTCTACAGTTTTTGCTTAGGGCTAATGGAAGAGGAAACAAACCATAGAGACAAAACTGAGAATTCCTTTATTTTGTCATTTTCCAAGAGCTACTACGAACCATGTTGGATTTAGAGTTCCAAATTCATCTATCTATATAGGAGATAACAGAGGGAAACCTAAATATAAAAACTGATACTGTAGAAGAACGCATCAACCTAGAAGAACAAAATTAGGTGAGCCAAGTGGGATTTGTGTGCTGATCATTACCACCAAGTATCATCAAGATTGGGTGAAAATATATTTCCTGGTATTTCGGAAACTCGTTAATTCTTAGAAGCTTGGCAACCCCTCTCAATGAAATTTCTTTTCCAGTCTGTGCCTAGGGCTACTTGAAGAGGAAACAAACATAGAGACAAAACTGAGAACTCCTTTATTTTGTCAAGTTTCCAAGAGCTACTACGAACCTTGTTGGATTTAGAGTTCCAAATTCATCTATCTATATAAGAGAGAGCAGAGGGAAACCTAAATATAAAAACTGCTACTGTAGACGAACGCTTCAACCTAGAAGAACAAAATTTGGTGAGCCAAGTGGGATTTGCGTACTGATGATTACCACCAAGTATCATCAAGTTTGGGAGAAAAAATATTTGCTGGTATTTCAGAAACTCGTTAATTCTTAGAAGCTTGGCAACCCCTCTCAATGAAATTGCTTTTCCACAGTCTGTGCCTAAGGCTACTTGAAGAGGAAACAAACCATAGAGACAAAACTGAGATTTCCTTATATTGTCAAGTTTCAAAGAGCTACTACGAACCGTGTTGGTTTTCGAGTTCCATATTCATCCATCTATATAGGAGAGAGCAGAGGGAAACCTAAATATAAAAACTGCTACTGTAGACGAACGCTTTAACCTAGAAGAACAAAATTAGTTGAGCCAAGTGGGATTTGTGTACTGATCATTACCACCAAGTATCATCAAGATTGGGTGAAAAAATATTTGCTGGTATTTCGGAAACTCGTTAATTCTTAGAAGCTTGGCAACCGCTATCAATGAAATTGCTTTTCCACAGTTTGTGCCTAGGACTACTTGAAGAGGAAAGAAACCATAGAGACATAACTAAGAACTCATTATTTTGTCAAGTTTCAAAGAGCTACTACGAACCATGTTGGATTTAGAGTTCCAAATTCATCTATCTATATAGGAGAGAGCAGAGGGAAACCTAAATATAAAAACTGCTACTGTAGACGAACGCTTCAACCTAGAAGAACAAAATTTGGTGAGCCATGTGGGATTTGTGTACTGATCATTACCACCAAGTATCATCAAGATTGGGTGAAAAAATATTTGCTGGTATATCGGAAACTCGTTAATTCTTAGAAGCTTGGCAATCCCTCTCGATGAAAGTGCTTTTCCACAGTCTGTGCCTTGGGCTACTTTAAAATGAAACAAACCATAGAGACAAAACTAAGAACTCCTTTATATTGTCAAGTTTCAAAGAGCTACTACAAACCATGTTGGATTTAGAGTTCCAAATTCATCTATCTATATAGGAGAGAGCAGAGGGAAACCTAAATATAAAAACTGCTACTGTAGACGAACGCTTCAACCTAGAAGAACAAAATTTGGTGAGCCAAGTGGGATTTGTGTACTGATCATTACCACCAAGTATCATCAAGATTGGGTGAAAAAATATTTGCTGGTATTTCGGAAACTTGTAATAATTGTAAGCTTGGCAACCCCTTTAAATAAAAGTGCTTTTCTACAGTTTTTGCTTAGGGCTACTGGAAGAGGAAACAAACCATAGAGACAAAACTGAGAACTCCTTTATTTTGTCAAGTTTCAAATAGCTACTACGAACCATGTTGGATTTAAAGTTCCAAATTCATCTATCTATATAGGAGATAAAAGAGGGAAACCTAAATATAAAAACTGATACTGTAGAAGAACGCATCAACCTAGAAGAACAAAATTTGGTGAGCCAAGTGGGATTTGTGTACTGATCATTACCACCAAGTATCATCAAGATTGGGTGAAAAAATATTTGCTGGTATTTCGGAAACTCGTTAATTCTTAGAAGCTTGGCGACCCCTCTCAATGAAATTGCTTTTCCACAGTCTGTGCCTAGGGCTACTTGAAGAGGAAACAAACCATAGAGGCTAAACTGAGATCTCCTTTATTTTGTCAAGTTTCTAAGAGCTACTACAAACCATGTTGGATTTAGAGTTCCAAATTCATCTATCTATATAGGAGAGAACAGAGGGAAACCTAAATATAAAAACTGCTACTGTAGACGAACGCTTCAACCTAGAAGAACAAAATTTGGTGAGCCTAGTGGGATTTGTGTACTGATCATTACCACCAAGTATCATCAAGATTGGGTGAAAAAATATTTGCTGGTATTTCGCAAACTCGTAATAAGTTGTAAGCTTGGCAACCCCTTTCAATATAAGTGCTTTTCCACAGTTTTTGCTTAGGGCTACTGGAAGAGGAAACAAACCATAGTGACAAAACTGAGAACTCCTTTATTTTGTCAAGTTTCAAATAGCTAACGAACCATGTTGGATTTAGAGTTCCAAATTCATCTATATATAGGAGATAAAAGAGGGAATCCTAAATATAAAAACTGATACTGTAGAAGAACGCATAAACCTAGAAGAACAAAATTTGGTGAGCCAAGTGGGATTTGTGTACTGATCATTACCACCAAGTATCATCAAGATTGGGTGAAAAAATATTTGCTGGTATATCGGAAACTCGTTAATTCTTAGAAGCTTGGCAACCCCTCTCAATGAAATTGCTTTGCCACAGTCTGTGCCTAGGGCTACTTGAAGAGGAAACAAACCATAGAGACTAAACTGAGATCTCCTTTATTTTGTCAAGTTTCTAAGAGCTACTACAAACCATGTTGGATTTAGAGTTCCAAATTCATCTATCTATATAGGAGAGAACAGAGGGAAACCTAAATATAAAAACTGCTACTGTAGACGAACGCTTCAACCTAGAAGAACAAAATTTGGTGAGCCAAGTGGGATTTGTGTACTGATCATTACCACCAAGTATCATCAAGATTGGGTGAAAAAATATTTCCTGGTATTTCGGAAACTCGTTAATACTTAGAAGCTTTGCAACCCCTCTCAATGAAATTTCTTTTCCAGTCTGTGCCTAGGGCTACTTGAAGAGGAAACAAACATAGAGACAAAACTGAGAACTCCTTTATTTTGTCAAGTTTCCAAGAGCTACTACGAACCATGTTGGATTTAGAGTTCCAAATTCATCTATCTACATAAGAGAGACCAGAGCGAAACCTAAATATAAAAACTGCTACTGTAGACGAACGCTTCAACCTAGAAGAACAAAATTTGGTGAGCCAAGTGGGATTTGTGTACTGATCATTACCACCAAGTATCATCAAGTTTGGGAGAAAAAATATTTGCTGGTATTTCGGAAACTCGTTAATTCTTAGAAGCTTGGGAACCCCTCTCAATGAAATTGCTTTTCCACAGTCTGTGCCTAAGGCTACTTGAAGAGGAAACAAACAATAGAGACAAAACTGAGATTTCCTTATATTGTCAAGTTTCAAAAAGCTACTACGAACCGTGTTGGTTTTCGAGTTCCATATTCATCTATCTATATAGGAGAGAGCAGAGGGAAACCTAAATATAAAAACTGCTACTGTAGACGAACGCTTCAACCTAGAAGAACAAAATTTGGTGAGCCAAGTGGGATTTGTGTACTGATCATTACCACCAAGTATCATCAAGATTGGGTGAAAAAATATTTGCTGGTATTTCGCAAACTCGTAATAAGTTGTAAGCTTGGCAACCCCTTTCAATATAAGTGCTTTTCCACAGTTTTTGCTTAGGGCTACTGGAAGAGGAAACAAACCATAGTGACAAAACTGAGAACTCCTTTATTTTGTCAAGTTTCAAATAGCTAACGAACCATGTTGGATTTAGAGTTCCAAATTCATCTATATATAGGAGATAAAAGAGGGAATCCTAAATATAAAAACTGATACTGTAGAAGAACGCATAAACCTAGAAGAACAAAATTTGGTGAGCCAAGTGGGATTTGTGTACTGATCATTACCACCAAGTATCATCAAGATTGGGTGAAAAAATATTTGCTGGTATATCGGAAACTCGTTAATTCTTAGAAGCTTGGCAACCCCTCTCGATGAAAGTGCTTTTCCACAGTCTGTGCGTAGGGCTACTTGAAAAAAAAAAACCATAGAGAAAAAACTGAGAACTCCTTTATATTGTCAAGTTTCCAAGAGCTACTACGAACCATTTTGGATTTAGAGTTCCAAATTCATCTATGTATATAGGAGAGAACAGAGGGAAACCTAAATATAAAAACTGGTACTGTAGACGAACGCTTCAACCTAGAAAAACAAAATTTGGTGAGCCAAGTGGGATTTGTGTACTGATCATTACCACCTAGTATCATCAAGATTGGGTGAAAAAATATTTGCTGGTATTTCGGAAACTCGTAATAAATTGTAAGATTGGCAACCCCTTTCAATAAAAGTACTTTTCCACAGTTTTTGCTTAGGGCTACTGGAAGAGGAAACAAACCATAGAGACAAAACTGGGAACTCATTTATTTTGTCAAGTTTCAAATAGCTACTACGAACCATGTTGGATTTAGAGTTCCAAATTCATCTATCTATATAGGAGAGAACAGAGGGAAACCTAAATATAAAAACTGATACTGTAGACGAACGCTTCAACTTAGAAGAAAAAAATTTGGTGAGCCAAGTGGGATTTGTGTACTGATCATTACCACCAAGTATCAAAAGATTGGGTGAAATAGTGTTTGCTCGTATTTCGGAAATTCATTAATTCTTAGAAGCTTCGCAACCCCTCTCAATGAAAGTGCTTTTCCTCAGTCTGTGTCTAGGGCTACTTGAAGAGGAAACAAACAATAGAGACAAAACTGAGAACTTCTTTATTTTTTCACCTTTCAAAGAGCTACTAGGAACCATGTTGGATTTAGAGTTCCAAATTCATCTATCTATATAGGAGATAAAAGAGGGAAACCTAAATATAAAAACTGATACTGTAGAAGAACGCATCAACCTAGAATAACAAAATTTGGTGAGCCAAGTGGGATTTGTGTACTGATCATTACCACCAAGTATCATCAAGATTGGGTGAAAAAAATATTTGCTGGTATTTCGGAAACTCGTAATAAGTTGTAAGCTTGGCAACCCCTTTCAATAAAAGTACTTTTCCACAGTTTTTGCTTAGGGCTACTGGAAGAGGAAACAAACCATAGAGACAAAACTGAGAACTCCTTTATTTTGTCAAGTTTCAAATAGCTACTACGAACCATGTTGGATTTAGAGTTCCAAATTCATCTATCTATATAGGAGATAAAAGAGGGAAACCTAAATATAAAAACTGATACTGTAGAAGAACGCATCAACCTAGAAGAACAAAATATGGTGAGCCAAGTGGGATTTGTGTACTGATCATTACCACCAAGTATCATCAAGATTGGGTGAAAAAATATTTGCTGGTATTACGGAAACTCGTTAATTCTTAGAAGCTTGGCGACCCCTCTCAATGAAATTGCTTTTCCACAGTCTGTGCCTAGGGCTACTTGAAGAGGAAACAAACCATAGAGACTAAACTGAGATCTCCTTTATTTTGTCAAGTTTCCAAGAGCTACTACGAACCATGTTGTATTTAGAGTTCCAAATTCATCTATCTATATAGGAGAGAACAGAGGGAAAACTAAATATAAAAACTGCTACTGTAGACGAACGCTTCAACCTAGAAGAACAAAATTTGGTGAGCCAAGTGGGATTTGTGTACTGATCATTACCACCAAGTATCATCAAGATTGGGTGAAAAAATATTTGCTGGTATTTCGCAAACTCGTAATAAGTTGTAACCTTGCAACCCCTTTCAATAAAAGTGCTTTTCCACAGTTTTTGCTTAGGGCTACTGGAAGAGGAAACAAACCATAGAGACAAAACTGAGAACTCCTTTGTTTTGTCAAATTTCAAATAGCTACTACGAACCATGTTGGATTTAGAGTTCCAAATTCATCTATCTATATAGGAGATAAAAGAGGGAAACCTAAATATAAACCCTGATACTGTAGAAGAACGCATAAACCTAGAAGAACAAAATTTGGTGAGCCAAGTGGGATTTTTGTACTGATCATTACCACCAAGTATCATCAAGATTGGGTGAAAAAATATTTGCTGGTATTTCGGAAACTCGTTAATTCTTAGAAGCTTGGCAACCCCTCTCAATGAAATTGCTTTTCCACAGTCTGTGCCTAGGGCTACTTGAAAAGGAAACAAGCCATAGAGACTAAACTGAGATCTCCTTTATTTTGTCAAGTTTCCAAGAGCTACTACGAACCATGTTGGATTTAGAGTTCCAAATTCATCTATCTATATAGGAGAGAACAGAGGGAAACCTAAATATAAAAACTGCTACTGCAGACGAACGCTTCAACCTAGATGAACAAAATTTGGTGAGCCAAGTGGGATTTGTGTACTGATCATTACCACCAAGTATCATCAAGATTGGGTGAAAAAATATTTGCTGGTATTTCGCAAACTCGTAATAAGTTGTAAGCTTGGCAACACCTTTCAATAAAAGTGCTTTTCCACCGTTTCTGCTTAGGGCTACTGGAAGAGGAAACAAACCGTAGAGACAAAACTGGGAACTCCTTTAATTTGTCAAGTTTCAAAGAGCTACTACGAACCATGTTGGATTTAGACTTCCAAATTAATCTATCTATATAGGAGAAAACAGAGGGAAACCTAAATATAAAAACTGATACTGTAGACGAACGCTTCAACCTAGAAGAACAAAATTTGGTGAGCCAAGTGGGATTTATGTACTGATCATTACCACCAAGTATCAAAAGATTGGGTGAAAAAGTGTTTGCTCGTATTTCGGAAACTCATTAATTCTTAGAAGCTTGCAACCCCTCTCAATGAAAGTGCTTTTCCTCAGTCTGTGTCTAGGGCTACTTGAAGAGGAAACAAACAATAGAGACAAAACTGAGAACTCCTTTATTTTGTCACCTTTCAAAGAGCTACTAGGAACCATGTTGGATTTAGAGTTCCAAATTCATCTGTCTATATAGGAGATAAAAGAGGGAAACCTAAATATAAAAACTGATACTGTAGAAGAACGCATCAACCTAGAAGAACAAAATTTGGTGAGCCAAGTGGGATTTGTGTACTGATCATTACCACCAAGTATCATCAAGATTGGGTGAAAAAATATTTGCTGGTATTTTGGAAACTCGTTAATTCTTAGAAGATTGGCAACCCCTATCAATGAAATTGCTTTTCCACAGTCTGTGCCTAGGACTACTTGAAGAGGAAACAAACCATAGAGACAAAACTGAGAAAAATTATTTTGTCAAGTTTCAAAGAGCTACTACGAACCATGTTGGATTTAGAGTTCCAAATTCATATATCTATATAGGAGAGAGCAGAGGGAAACCTAAATATAAAAACTGCTACTGTAGACGAACGCTTTAACCTAGAAGAACAAAATTTGGTGAGCCAAGTGGGATTTGTGTACTGATCATTACCACCATGTATCATCAAGATTGGGTGAAAAAATATTTGCTGGTATATCGGAAACTCGTTAATTCTTAGAAGATTGGCAACCCCTCTCGTTGAAAGTGCTTTTCCACAGTCTGTGCCTTGGGCTACTTGAAAATGAAACGACAAAACTAAGAACTCCTTTATATTGTCAAGTTTCCAAGAGCTACTACGAACCATGTTGGATTTAGAGTTCCAAATTCATCTATCTATATAGGAGAGAGCAGAGGGAAACCTAAATATAAAAACTGCTACTGTAGACGAACGCTTCAACCTAGAAGAACAAAATTTGGTGAGCCAAGTGGCATTTGTGTCCTGATCATTACCACCTAGTATCATCAAGATTGGGTGAAAAAATATTTGCTGGTATTTCGGAAACTCGTTAATTCTTAGAAGCTTGGCAACCCCTATCAATGAAAGTGCTTTTCCACAGTCTGTGCCTAGGACTACTTGAAGAGGAAACAAACCATAGAGACAAAACTGAGAACTCATTATTTTGTCAAGTTTCAAAGAGCTACTACGAACCATGTTGGATTTAGAGTTCCAAATTCATCTATCTATATAGGAGAGAGCAGAGGGAAACCTAAATATAAAAACTGCTACTGTAGACGAACGCTTCAACCTAGAAGAACAAAATTTGGTGAGCCAAGTGGGATTTGTGTACTGATCATTACCACCAAGTATCATCAAGATTGGGTGAAAAAATATTTGCTGGTATTTCGCAAACTCGTAATAAGTTGTAAGCTTGGCAACACCTTTCAATAAAAGTGCTTTTCCACCGTTTCTGCTTAGGGCTACTGGAAGAGGAAACAAACCGTAGAGACAAAACTGGGAACTCCTTTAATTTGTCAAGTTTCAAAGAGCTACTACGAACCATGTTGGATTTAGACTTCCAAATTAATCTATCTATATAGGAGAAAACAGAGGGAAACCTAAATATAAAAACTGATACTGTAGACGAACGCTTCAACCTAGAAGAACAAAATTTGGTGAGCCAAGTGGGATTTATGTACTGATCATTACCACCAAGTATCAAAAGATTGGGTGAAAAAGTGTTTGCTCGTATTTCGGAAACTCATTAATTCTTAGAAGCTTGCAACCCCTCTCAATGAAAGTGCTTTTCCTCAGTCTGTGTCCAGGGCTACTTGAAGAGGAAACAAACAATAGAGACAAAACTGAGAACTCCTTTATTTTGTCACCTTTCAAAGAGCTACTAGGAACCATGTTGGATTTAGAGTTCCAAATTCATCTGTCTATATAGGAGATAAAAGAGGGAAACCTAAATATAAAAACTGATACTGTAGAAGAACGCATCAACCTAGAAGAACAAAATTTGGTGAGCCAAGTGGGATTTGTGTACTGATCATTACCACCAAGTATCATCAAGATTGGGTGAAAAAATATTTGCTGGTATTTCGGAAACTCGTTAATTCTTAGAAGATTGGCAACCCCTATCAATGAAATTGCTTTTCCACAGTCTGTGCCTAGGACTACTTGAAGAGGAAACAAACCATAGAGACAAAACTGAGAAAAATTATTTTGTCAAGTTTCAAAGAGCTACTACGAACCATGTTGGATTTAGAGTTCCAAATTCATATATCTATATAGGAGAGAGCAGAGGGGAAACCTAAATATAAAAACTGCTACTGTAGACGAACGCTTTAACCTAGAAGAACAAAATTTGGTGAGCCAAGTGGGATTTGTGTACTGATCATTACCACCATGTATCATCAAGATTGGGTGAAAAAATATTTGCTGGTATATCGGAAACTCGTTAATTCTTAGAAGATTGGCAACCCCTCTCGTTGAAAGTGCTTTTCCACAGTCTGTGCCTTGGGCTACTTGAAAATGAAACGACAAATCTAAGAACTCCTTTATATTGTCAAGTTTCCAAGAGCTACTACGAACCATGTTGGATTTAGAGTTCCAAATTCATCTATCTATATAGGAGAGAGCAGAGGGAAACCTAAATATAAAAACTGCTACTGTAGACGAACGCTTCAACCTAGAAGAACAAAATTTGGTGAGCCAAGTGGCATTTGTGTCCTGATCATTACCACCTAGTATCATCAAGATTGGGTGAAAAAATATTTGCTGGTATTTCGGAAACTCGTTAATTCTTAGAAGCTTGGCAACCCCTATCAATGAAATTGCTTTTCCACAGTCTGTGCCTAGGACTACTTGAAGAGGAAACAAACCATAGAGACAAAACTGAGAACTCATTATTTTCTCAAGTTTCAAAGAGCTACTACGAACCATGTTGGATTTAGAGTTCCAAATTCATCTATCTATATAGGAGAGAGCAGAGGGAAACCTAAATATAAAAACTGTTACTGTAGACGAACACTTCAACCTAGAAGAACAAAATTTGGTGAGCCAAGTGGGATTTGTGTACTGATCATTACCACCAAGTATCATCAAGATTGGGTGAAAAAATATTTGCTGGTATTTCGCAAACTCGTAATAAGTTGTAAGCTTGGCAACACCTTTCAATAAAAGTGCTTTTCCACCGTTTCTGCTTAGGGCTACTGGAAGAGGAAACAAACCGTAGAGACAAAACTGGGAACTCCTTTAATTTGTCAAGTTTCAAAGAGCTACTACGAACCATGTTGGATTTAGACTTCCAAATTAATCTATCTATATAGGAGAAAACAGAGGGAAACCTAAATATAAAAACTGATACTGTAGACGAACGCTTCAACCTAGAAGAACAAAATTTGGTGAGCCAAGTGGGATTTATGTACTGATCATTACCACCAAGTATCAAAAGATTGGGTGAAAAAGTGTTTGCTCGTATTTCGGAAACTCATTAATTCTTAGAAGCTTGCAACCCCTCTCAATGAAAGTGCTTTTCCTCAGTCTGTGTCTAGGGCTACTTGAAGAGGAAACAAACAATAGAGACAAAACTGAGAACTCCTTTATTTTGTCACCTTTCAAAGACCTACTAGGACCATGTTGGATTTAGAGTTCCAAATTCATCTGTCTATATAGGAGATAAAAGAGGGAAACCTAAATATAAAAACTGATACTGTAGAAGAACGCATCAACCTAGAAGAACAAAATTTGGTGAGCCAAGTGGGATTTGTGTACTGATCATTACCACCAAGTATCATCAAGATTGGGTGAAAAAATATTTGCTGGTATTTCGGAAACTCGTTAATTCTTAGAAGATTGGCAACCCCTATCAATGAAATTGCTTTTCCACAGTCTGTGCCTAGGACTACTTGAAGAGGAAACAAACCATAGAGACAAAACTGAGAAAAATTATTTTGTCAAGTTTCAAAGAGCTACTACGAACCATGTTGGATTTAGAGTTCCAAATTCATATATCTATATAGGAGAGAGCAGAGGGAAACCTAAATATAAAAACTGCTACTGTAGACGAACGCTTTAACCTAGAAGAACAAAATTTGGTGAGCCAAGTGGGATTTGTGTACTGATCATTACCACCATGTATCATCAAGATTGGGTGAAAAAATATTTGCTGTTATATCAGAAACTCGTTAATTCTTAGAAGATTGGCAACCCCTCTCGTTGAAAGGCTTTTCCACAGTCTGTGCCTTGGGCTACTTGAAAATGAAACGACAAATCTAAGAACTCCTTTATATTGTCAAGTTTCCAAGAGCTACTACGAACCATGTTGGATTTAGAGTTCCAAATTCATCTATCTATATAGGAGAGAGCAGAGGGAAACCTAAATATAAAAACTGCTACTGTAGACGAACGCTTCAACCTAGAAGAACAAAATTTGGTGAGCCAAGTGCCATTTGTGTCCTGATCATTACCACCTAGTATCATCAAGATTGGGTGAAAAAATATTTGCTGGTATTTCGGAAACTCGTTAATTCTTAGAAGCTTGGCAACCCCTATCAATGAAATTGCTTTTCCACAGTCTGTGCCTAGGACTACTTGAAGAGGAAACAAACCATAGAGACAAAACTGAGAACTCATTATTTTGTCAAGTTTCAAAGAGCTACTACGAACCATGTTGGATTTAGAGTTCCAAATTCATCTATCTATATAGGAGAGAGCAGAGGGAAACCAAATATAAAAACTGCTACTGTAGACGAACGCTTTAACCTAGAAGAACAAAATTTGGTGAGCCAAGTGGGATTTGTGTACTGATCATTACCACCAAGTATCATCAAGATTGGGTGAAAAAATATTTGCTGGTATATCGGAAACTCGTTAATTCTTAGAAGATTGGCAACCCCTCTCGTTGAAAGTGCTTTTCCACAGTCTGTGCCTTGGGCTACTTGAAAATGAAACGACAAAACTAAGAACTCCTTTATATTGTCAAGTTTCCAAGAGCTACTACGAACCATGTTGGATTTAGAGTTCCAAATTCATCTATCTATATAGGAGAGAACAGAGGGAAACCGAAATATAAAAACTGCGACTGTAGACAAACGCTTCAACCTAGAAGAACAAAATTTGGTGAGCCAAGTGGGATTTGTGTACTGATCAATACCACCAAGTATCATCAAGATTGGGTGAAAAAATATTTGCTGGTATTTTGGAAACTCGTTAATTCTTAGAAGCTTGGCAACCCCTCTCAATGAAATTGCTTTTCCACTGTCTGTGCCTAGGGCTACTTGAAGAGGAAACAAACCATGGAGACTAAACTGAGATCTCCTTTATTTTGTCAAGTTTCCAAGAGCTACTACGAACCATGTTGGATTTAGAGTTCCAAATTCATCTATCTATATAGGAGAGAACAGAGGAAAACCTAAATATAAAAACTGCTACTGTAGACAAACGCTTCAACCTAGAAGAACAAAACTTGGTGAGCCAAGTGGGATTTGTGTACTGATCATTACCACCAAGTATCATCAAGATTGGGTGAATAAATATTTGCTGGTATTTCGCAAAATCATAATAAGATGTTAGCTTGGCAACACCTTTCAATAAAAGTGCTTTTAAACAGTTTCTGCTTAGGGCAACTGGAAGAGGATACAAACCGTAGAGACAAAACTGAGAACTCCTTTATTTTGTCAAGTTTCAAAGAGCTACTACGAACCATGTTGGATTTAGACTTCCAAATTAATCTATCTATATAGGAGAGAACAGAGGGAAACCTAAATATAAAAACTGATACTGTAGACGAACGCTTCAACCTAGAAGAACAAAATTTGGTGAGCCAAGTGGGATTTATGTACTGATCATTACCACCAAGTATCATCAAGATTGGGTGAAAAAGTGTTTGCTCGTATTTCGGAAACTCGTTAATTCTTAGAAGCTTGGCAACCTCTCTTATGAAAGTGCTTTTCCTCAGTCTGTGTCTAGGGCTACTTGAAGAGGAAACAAACAATAGAGACAAAACTGAGAACTCCTTTATTTTGTCACGTTTCAAAGAGCTACTACGAACCATGTTGGATTTAGAGTTCCAAATTCATGTATCTATATAGGAGATAAAAGAGGGAAACCTAAATATACAAACTGATACTGTAGACGAATGCTTCAACCTAGAAGAACAAAATTTGGTGAGCCAAGTGGGATTTGTGTACTGATCATTACCACCAAGTATCATCAAGATTGGGTGAAAAAATATTTGCTGGTAATTCGGAAACTCGTTAATTCTTAGAAGATTGGCAACCCCTCTCGATGAAATTGCTTTTCCACAGTCTGTGCCTAGGGCTACTTGAAAAGGAAACAAACATAGAGACAAAAGTGAGAACTCCTTTATTTTGTCAAGTTTCCAAGAGCTACTACGAACCATGTTGGATTTAGAGTTCCAAATTCATCTATCTATATAGGAGAGAGCAGAGGGAAACCTAAATATAAAAACTGCTACTGTAGACGAACGCTTCAACCTAGAAGAACAAAATTTGGTGAGCCAAGTGGGATTTGTGTACTGATCATTACCACCAAGTATCATCAAGATTGGGTGAAAAAATATTTGCTGGTATTTCAGAAACTCGTTAATTCTTAGAAGCTTGGCATCCCCTTTCGATGAAAGTGCTTTTCCACAGTCTGTGCCTAGGGCTACTTGAAGAGGAAACAAACCATAGAGACAAAAGTGAGAAGTCCTTTATTTTGTCAAGTTTCAAAGAGCTACTACGAACCATGTTGGATTTAGAGTTCCAAATTCATCTATCTATATAGGAGAGAGCAGAGGGAAACCTAAATATAAAAACTGATACTGTAGACGAACGCTTCAACCTAGAAGAACAAAATTTGGTGAGCCAAGTGGGATTTGTATACTGATCATTACCACCAAGTATCATCAAGATTGGGTGAAAAAATATTTGCTGGTATTTCGGAAACTCGTTAATTCTTAGAAGCTTGGCAACCCCTCTCAATGAAATTGCTTTTCCACAGTCTGTGCCTAGGGCTACTTGAAGAGGAAACAAACCATTGAGACAAAACTTAGATCTCCTTTATTTTGTCAAGTTTCAAAGAGCTACTACGAACCATGTTGGTTTTCGAGTTCCAAATTCATCTATCTATATAGGAGAGAGCAGAGGGATACCTAAATATAAAAACTGCTACTGTAGACGAACGCTTTAACCTAGAAGAACAAAATTAGGTGAGCCAAGTGGGATTTGTGTACTGATCATTACCACCAAGTATCATCAAGAATGGGTGAAAAAATATTTGCTGGTATATCGGAAACTCGTTAATTCTTAGAAGCTTGGCATCCCCTCTCGATGAAAGTGCTTTTCCACAGTCTGTGCCTAGGGCTACTTGAAGAGGAAACAAACCATAGAGACAAAAGTGAGAACTCCTTTATTTTGTCAAGTTTCAAAGAGCTACTACGAACCATGTTGGATTTAGAGTTCCAAATTCATCTATCTATATAGGAGAGAGCTGAGGGAAACCTAAATATATAAACTGCTACAGTAGACGAACGCTTCAACCTAGAAGAACAAAATTTGGTTTGCCAAATTGGATTTGTGTACTGATCATTACCACCAAGTATCATCAAGATTGGGTGAAAAAAAATTTGCTGGTATTTCGGAAACTTGTTAATTCTTAGAAGCTTGGCAACCCCTCTCGATGAAAGTGCTTTTCCACAGTCTGTGTCTAGGGCTACTTGAAAAGCAAAGAAACCATAGAGACAAAACTGAGAACTCCTTTATTTTGTCAAGTTTCAAAGAGCTACTACGAACCATGTTGGATTTAGAGTTCCAAATTCATCTGTCTATATAGGAGAGAGCAGAGGGAAACCTAAATATAAAAACTGCTACTGTAGATGAACGCTTAAACCTAGAAGAACAAAATTTGGTGAGCCAAGTGGGATTTGTGTACTGATCATTACCACCAAGTATCATCAAGATTGGGTGAAAAAATATTTGCTGGTAATTCGGAAACTCGTTAATTCTTAGAAGCTTGGCAACCCCTCTCAATGAAATTGCTTTTCCACAGTCTGTGCCCAGGGCTACTTGAAGAGGAAAAAAACCATTGAGACAAAACTGAGATGACCTTTATTTTGTCAAGTTTCAAAGAGCTACTACAAACCATGTTGGTTTTCGAGCTCCAAATTCATCTATCTATATAGGAGAGAGCAGAGGGAAACCTAAATATATAAACTGCTACTGTAGACGAACGCTTCAACGTAGAAGAACAAAATTTGGTTTGCCAAATTGGATTTGTGTACTGATCATTACCACCAAGTATCATCAAGATTGGGTGAAAAAGTGTTTGCTCGTATTTCGGAAACTCATTAATTCTTAGAAGCTTGGCAACCCCTCTCAATGAAAGTGCTTTTCCTCAGTCTGTGTCTAGGGCTACTTGAAGTGGAAACAAACAACAGAGACAAAACTGAGAACTCCTTTATTTTGTCACGTTTCAAAGAGCTACTACGAACCATGTTGGATTTAGAGTTCCAAATTCATCTATGTATATAGGAGAGAACAGAGGGAAACCTAAATATAAAAACTGCTACTGTTGACGAACGCTTCAACCTAGAAGAACAAAATTTGGTGAGCCAAGTGGGATTTGTGTAC